>NC_090651.1:135949635-136049635 GCF_040937935.1 Hyperolius riggenbachi | reverse complement strand
CAATGAATAGTGTTTTGAGAATGGCACACCGTTCCGCTGATAATTATAACATGCAATTTACCGCTTTAAAGTATTAAACAATGTATTTAAATGAAGACGGTAAATAGCATTTTATGATACATTAATCGGTGGATCATTGCGCCATCTTTCAACCTGCGCCATTTTTAACTGTACGCGGTAGCATAGAATGCACAGCTCTGGGGAAGAAGGGGGTACCAGATGCAATGTGTACTTGGTAAATTAAAAGCACTCCCTCCGCTTAATCTGTACAGGGGAGGGAGCTTAACAGCTGACAACTTCACGGGAGAATGAATTGTCCAGCCATGACACGGGGTGTGCTCTTGCCATGATAGGTTTGGCGGGGGGGGGGGGGGGGGGGGGATGCTGATATTACGCCTGTGTTTCTACACTGTAAACTTTCCTCTGCATTTGTTGCTTTAATGACTTACATAAACTAAAGCTTTGGATAACTAGCACAGAAGGCAGTTTCAGTCCACTGCAAATCAGAGACAGGTGATTACATTGTGCTTGGAGTGACATAAATGATGCTGTGTTTGTTAAAGGTTGAAAAAGGTTATCTCATTCAGAATGTAAAGTGAGATTCCTGGCCTGGGCTTCCTTTTACTGCAGTTACTGTAATCTAACCAGCGATTACATTCAATCTGTACAAAGCTTGATATCAAATCTATTATTAAACAATTTTTTTCTGTGTGTCAACACATCCTATATTCCTGCATGAAAGCAGAACAAGAGATAAAGGCGTAAAACCATGTTAGGTAAAGTCTGAAAACCCTTGTATGTACTTTTAGTGGACCAGCAATGAGAGTCAACATGAAATAATGGAAGGGGAAAAACATGATATACAGGTCCTTCTCAAAAAATTAGCATATTGTGATAAAGTTCATTATTTTCTGTAATGTACTGATAAACATTAGACTTTCATATATTTTAGATTCATTACACACAACTGAAGTAGTTCAAGCCTTTTATTGTTTTAATATTGAGGATTTTGGCATACAGCTCATAAAAAACCCCAAATTCCTATCTCAAAAAATTAGCATATTTTATCCGACCAATAAAAGAAAAGTGTTTTTAAAACAAAAAAAAGTCAACCTTCAAATAATTATGTTCAGTTATGCACTCAATACTTGGTTGGGAATCCTTTTGCAGAAATGCCTGCTTCAATGCGGCGTGGCATGGAGGCAATCAGCCTGTGGCACTGCTCAGGTGTTATGGAGGCCCAGAACGCTTCGATAGCGGCCTTAAGCTCATCCAGAGTGTTGGGTCTTGCGTCTCTCAACTTTCTCTTCACAATATCCCACAGATTCTCTATGGGGTTCAGGTCAGGAGAGTTGGCAGGCCAATTGAGCACAGTAATACCATGGTCAGTAAACCAGGAAACCAAAAGCATTTCCCCCTCCACAGTCTTCCTCCAGACTCTGGCACCTTGATTTCCGAATGACATGCAAAAGTTGCTTTCATCCGAAAAAAGTACTTTGGACCAGGGCCGGGCCGAGGCATAGGCTGGAGAGGCTCCAGCCTCAGGGCGCAGTGTAGGAGGGGGCGCACAATTCATTCAGCTGTCATTCCTAATTGTGTTTGAAGCAGAAATAAATAAGAAAAGGGGATACATAGCAGTGACTGCAAGCCAGATAACTAGATATTAAGGTGTTGGGGAGGTTGTGGGCCCTGTGGCCCTCTTAGTCTAATAGCAATCAGTGTGTGACAGCTGGGGTGGCAGGGATGGAGGGGCGCACTTTGGTGTCTCAGCCTTGGGTGCTGGAGGACCTTGTCCCGGCTCTGCTTTGGACCACTGAGCAAAAGTCCAGTGCTGCTTCTCTGTAGCCCAGGTCAGGCGCTTCTGCCGCTGTTTCTGGTTCAAAAGTGGCTTGACCTGGGGAATGCGGCACCTGTAGCCCATTTCCTGCACACGCCTGTACATGGTGGTTCTGGATGTTTCTACTCCAGACTCAGTCCACTGCTTCCGCAGGTCCCCCAAGGTCTGAAATTGGTCCTTCTCCACAATCTTCCTCAGGGTCCGGTCACCTCTTCTCGTTGTGCAGCGTTTTCTGCCACACTTTTTCCTTCCCACAGACTTCCCACTGAGGTGCCTTGATACAGCGCTCTGGGAACAGCCTATTCTCCAGAAACGTCTTTCTGTGTCTTTCCCTCTTGCTTGAGGGTGTCAATGATGGCCTTCTGGACAGCAGTCAGGTCGGCAGTCTTACCCATGATTGCGGTTTTGAGTAATGAAGCAGGCTGGGAGTTTTTAAAAGCCTCAGGAATCTTTTGCAGGTGTTTAGAGTTAGTTAATTCAGATGATTAGGTTAATAGCTCATTTAGAGAACCTTTTCATGATATGCTAATTTTTTGAGATAGGAATTTGGGGTTTTCATGAGCTGTATGCCAAAATCATCAATATTAAAACAATAAAAGGCTTGAACTACTTCAGTTGTGTGTAATTAATCTAAAATATATGAAAGTCTAATGTTTATCAGTACATTGCAGAAAATAATGAACTTTATCACAATATGCTAATTTTTTTTAAGGACCTGTAGATTTGAAAATCAGATAGATGGCTCACACTGGAACAAAAGTCATGGTGTAATAACATTTTTTTTTCTAAAGCGACCCTTTTGCAGACATTGCTCTTAAAATAGACCTGAACTCCTGCACAGGACAGAAGGAAAACAGAGAGAAATGCACCCGGTTTGTATTTAGAGAATTTAGCCTGTTTAATTCCACCTCATTTGTGTCTAATCCCAACTTGTAATTTGGTCTCTCCCCTGTGTCACATGATTGCCAGGATGTGAACAATATGTCTGCTTCCATGAATCAGGAAGTAGAAATAGTGCAGACTTATTGTAGGATTTGTATCAGCTGTAACAAAAATGTTTTTCTTTAAAGGTTATTATGCTGTTTCATATATTTTAGAGCAGAGAGGATGTTCTGAGGTCAGGTCCTCTTTAATGCAAATCTAAAGCGACTTACAAAAAACAATTTTTTTTATTATTTTTTTTTTTACAAAGGATTCAATTCCTACCATACATTGCACATCAATTTCCAAGCGATTCCAGCAGGAAATCTATTGAAAAATCAATCCAACTTCAGATTTGCACTGTTCAATGCAATGCTATAGGCCAGCTATTCTCAACCGGAGTTCCGCAGAACCCGTTCCGTGAGACTCCTTCAGGGGTTTCATGGCATTTTTGCCACTTTTGCGGGAGAAAATAGTCCTCATTTACATGGATGCTCTATTGATGCGTCCGGCAGATTGATCTATTCCGCAGCGCATCTCCCAGCTCTCCTATTGGGCTGCTTAAGTGCCCATCACGATTCAAACAGTAGGCGTAGAGCGAGTGAGTGCGCAGCAAGTGTGGAGGAGACGAGTCTGGGCTAGGAAAGTGATGACGAGTTAAGAAAAGCAGCATGGAGAAGAAGAAGACCGAGGCAGTGACAGATGGTGAGTATATTCCCCTTCTCCTGCTGAGTACCAATGGGCACCAAGCACCGAGGACAATATATTTTTTTGAGGGGGAGACAGGGACGGATCAAGACCAAGTTGCGCCTGGGGCAAGCTCAGGTTTTGGCGCCTAAACTGCCATTCATTTTGCCGCCTTTTTAAGAATTCAACAAACTGCGCCTGGGGCAAGATACCCGCTTGCCCCCCCCCCCCCTAGATCCGTCCCTGCTAGCCGCGCATGTGCTGTGGTGAGGGGGTGGGGGCAGTCACTGCAGCCCATTCTCATTTCCAGCCAGGATGTGGCCTACCTAAGCACCCACCCACAACCTGCTGTGTACACAGGGAGTCATGCAGGGGGTGGCTCTGGAACTTTAATGAACCTATTACTTTGTGGCATTTGGGGAAGATGCCCATTCAAAGTCCACTGACACCAATGATTGCTGCACTGCAGGGTAATTGGTGGCATTCTTGTGTGAGGTGATTGCTGCACTGTTGGGGTAATTGTTGGCATTCTTATGTTAGGTGATTGCTGCTCTGTTGGGGAAATTGGTGGCATTTTTATGTGAGGTGATAGCTGCAATGTTGAGGTAATTGTTGGCATTATTGTGTGAGGTGATTGCTACACTGTAAGGTCATTGCTGCACTTCATATTTTGGGAGACTGCTGCACTGTGGGGTAATTGCTGCCATTCTAATGTGGGTGATTGCTGAACTATGGAGTAATTGTTGCCATTCTTATGTGGAGTGATTGCTGCACTGTGGGGTAATTGTTGCCATTCTATTGTGAGATGATTCATGTGCTGTGGGGTAATTGTTGCATTTCATTTTGGGGGTCATTTGTTGCACTGTGGGGTAATTGTTGCACATCATATGTGGATTCATTGTTACATTCAATATTTGGGTGTGATTGCTGCATTTGTAATGTGGCGTAGTGATTGCGGTGTATGAATTATACACATCCTGGTTAACTGTAGTACCAGTGTTATAACAGTAAGTAATACTCATTAAAGTGGCATGAATTTATGCAGGGGTTCCTCGAAACCTGAAAAATTTTGTAGGGGTTTCTCGACTCTAAAAAGTTTGAGAAAGGCCGCTATAGGCCATCGATCTGCCAATGCTTTTTGCGCCCCCCCCCCCCCCCCCACATTGTTTTACATTTTCACCCTGCCTGATCAATAATTTCAATTGATTTTTAGTCAAAATCAAAAAAAAAAAATGGATCGATCTGACATTTTGGGTAATGGATTCCCAGCAGATAAATTAAATCTGCAAGTAATCGAATGAGATAATTGAGTGTATGGCCACTTTTAGACGCTCACCTATGTAGAGGGAAGACTCTGGATCACAGTCTTTCCAGTTCTTTACATGCCCTTGGTACACAGCTGACCCTTGTTGAAATTCCATGCTTTTTGAACTTCTTGAAAGGCTTCCGAAGCACTTGCGTCCCTGAGTGCTTCCAAAGATGGGCACATCCATACTGCACATGCACAAGCCCGGACCCGCGCATGCGCAGTACATACCAGCTCATTTTCTTCAGAAGTGCTCAGGGACATGAGTATTCAACCAGCCAAACTGGGAAGGCTCTATGGCAGGGGTAGGGAACCTATGGCTTAGAAGGCAGCTCTTTTGATGGCTGCATCTGGCTCACAAACAATTCAGTAGGGGTTGATTCACTAAGCTACACTGCTCAAGCAGCGCAGCTTAGTGTGGCAGCACAAGCAAAATTTCCAAAGTAGGCACGCTACTGCTGTAGCATGTACTACTAACTCACTCAAGCTCCCCCATAACTAATGGCCACTCCAATTGTCACACTCTGGACCCTGTCCGGTCCAGTGACTTTGTAGGACGAGATCCTCCACACTTTGATTGGCTCAATAGGCCGTCTGTTGCTTGCCAGCCAGGCAGCCTATTGCAGGGCTTTTCAACCCTGTCCTCAGGTACCACCAACAGTGCATGTTTTGTGGAAATCCACAGAGGTAGTTAATCAGCTCTGCTGAGACACTAATTACCTCGCATCCATCTGAAAATGGCGCCTGTGAATAATGGCGCACAGTGTTGCCGCTAATCCATTTGCCACTTATCGCTATTTAACGTTAAAGCCTTATTGTTATTTAGCGTTAAAGCCTTATCGTTATTTAGCGTTAACACACAGAACCCTCTCTGTACCTATCCCTAACCCCTAAACCCCCCCCGGTGGTGCCTAACCCTAACCACCCCCTGGTGGTGCCTAACCCTAACCACCCCCCTGGTGGTGTATATTGTACTGTAACTATACCTAACCCTACTCTCACACACAACCCTCCCTGTACCTAACCCTAACCACCCCCTTGGTGGGGCCTAACCCTAAGACCCCCCTGGTGGTGCCTAACCCTAAGACCCCCTTAGTGGTGCCTAGCCCTAACCTTGACAGTGTTACATTAAATCCATTCACCATTTTGCAGTTAAATAACGTCTGCAGTTTGGCTTATGTAGGGCGCTATTGATAAATAACGTTAGTGTGTGCCACTATTGATAAATAACGTTAGTGTGTGCCACTATTGATAAATAACGTTAGTGTGTGCCACTATTGATAAATAACGTTAGTGTGTGCTGGTTTTCTTATTTTTTTCCCTTTGCGCCATTATTATGCAGTACTAACGATAAATAGCGATAAGCGTATCTTTTTAATGCGGCGCCATTTTTATGCATAGGCGCTGTGCGCCATTATTCACTGATCCCAATTACCTCACCTGTGCATGCTTGTGGTTTTCTGCAAAACATGCACTGTTGGTGGTACTTGAGGACAGGGTTGAAAAGCCCTGGCCTATTGGGCCAAAGTGCGGGGATCTCATCCTACAAAGTGAACTCCTAAGTCAGCTAGCTAATTATACAAGCTGTTAGTCAGTATGTCTCCTGTCTGGCTCTTGGGGAAATTGCTGATGTTGCTGAAACCCAAGAGAAGCTAAAGACGTGTCTGACACTTACGCTGCCCAGCGGATCAACTATATACACATCACCATGGCAACAGGGACGTGAGCCCTCTGCTGCACATGCACACTGTCCCAGTTTGAAACATATGGCATTACTCTCACAGGAATACATTTTAAAATATGTAGAGTTTATGGCTCTCTCAGCCAAAAAGGTTCCTGATCCCGACTCTATGGTATCCAGAGCCTTTCCTCTACATAAGGGAATCTTAACTTTTTTTTTTTTTTTTTTTTGCTTCAGTACTGCTATAAAAGGTGTTTGTGTGTATACTTACTGCAGTCATTGCACTTTAGACTGACTTGAGCCGAGGACATTTTTTTGTCCGTTCTATGCTCATTGCAAAACTGAAAGGCTCCTATTTTATATATATAGGAGCCAGTCACACTTGTCAGTCTGCAACGGATCTATTGGATCCAGTGCGGTAAAGCGAACCGCATTTCTGTGCAGTCGATAATCCTGGAAGAGCAAAGGTGTTCTCCATGTAGCCTATAGTGGTAACATATCTGCCCCGGGCTATAGCCAGACCATTGGAGCAGATTCTACACTGTCTGCTCCCACATGTGGTCTGGCGCAAGTGGGGACCAAGCCTTACTGCTGAGCCTCACTGTGCTGGCAGAGTTCTGCACACTATCACTAAAAGCCACTGATATTGCTTTGCTCTGATTTCTCCCAGCTGATGGGAAGCTATTCCATACACTGTACAGCCAGCAGTCACTGCTCCTGAGCTCTTTTAACAACAGTGGTTAAATGTAAACACATTTCCAGGCATCTATGGACATGTTTTACATGTTAAAGTGAAACTGTTGGAAAACACATGACAGGTATGTTGAATAGTCAATCTTGCCTTTTTATGTCCTCATATACTGTTCTTTTTGTAACCCTCTTTTTACTAGTCTGGTCACTGCATGCTGGAGTTAATTTGAGGACAGTAAACATGACAGTTTAAAACACTCCTGTTTATATTGCCGCCTTCAATTGAGTGTGGATTTTCAGTTGCAAACAGTTTATGGCTTTTGAAATGCTGCGTGCAAGTTTAACACTAGTACAACGCCTATGAAAAGGTAGCCACAAACGATCCAATAAAAGGATCTCACTCTTTAGCATTAAAAAAAAAAAAAAAAAAAAAAAAAAACTTGGCTGTACAGAAAAATCTATTTTTTTCTTTGAGCGATAATTCTGATTGAATGTCCTATTTTTATTAATTAATTGATTTATTGGCGCTGCAGTGGCAATGATGACTTCTATCTATTTAGGGGTTGGTGCTTGTGAGCAGCAATGTCCCTGGGCATACAGTTGCACCTGCGATTGCAAGGGGGCCCAGAGCAGTGAGGGCCCCCCTAACTACTACTCGTCTCCCTCTGATAAAGGAGTCCATTCTCCAGATCAAGTGTTTTTGGGGCTAGAAGATCATGATGACCACGATTGTTCTATGACCATTGCAAGATGGGCCCCAAGGCTATGAGGGTCAACGAGGGAAGATTTTAGGGGTACCATTACATTTTTGTTGGGGGCCCCATGATTTGAAGTTACGCCCCTGTAAAAAGTGCGGGGGGGGGGGGGTATAGTCTAAAATATGAAACGTGGCTCTGTTGCTGCACCACTGCTTATGATGGAGTATTGACAGACTACCTTGGGCACAAATGGATTTAAAAAAGTTTAGCTCCATTTTAAGTGCAATTGATAAAAGGTATTTTCATCAAATCTGGTCTATGAAAATGATAGCTCCAGAGTTCTGCTTTAGTGTCAGATTACCCAATACCTACGTGAATTGTACAGGTCCTGCTCCTTCCGGTGCTGTCCACTTGGCCGTGATGGAAGTCTTCGAATTACCATTGGTGTGGCTGACGGCTGTGCTCTAAACATACCAAGCATTTTAAAGTCAGAAATTTAGTCCTGCAGTTATAGTAGCAGTTTTACACAACAAGTAAATGAGTAATAAGCTGGGTAGACAAGAACACAAAGAAGACAAATTAGTAATAAGCTGGGTAGACAAGAACACAAAGAAGACAAATTAGAACTAGAATCATAAACCAACAAGACACACCCTAGTATCCTAAAAATACTATAGATAGTAATGCTTCTTTCATATAGCAAAACAACTGTAGAAATTGTTTTTATTTTTTTTATGTATTCATATAGCACTGACATATTTCGCAGCGCTGTACAGAGTACATGGTCACAATCTAATCCCTACAATAGTCATATGTCTATGTATGTATGGTGTAGTAGTCCATGTAGTATCAGTCTAGGGCCAATTTTTAGGGGGAAGCCAATTAACTTATCTGTATGTTTTTAGGGATGTGGAAGTAAACCCACGCAGACACGGGGAGAACATACAAACTCCTTGTAGATGTTGACCTGGCTGGGATTTGAACCGGGGACCCTGTGCAGCAAGGCGAGAGCGCTAATCACTACACCACCGTGCTACTCACATAACAGCTTCTTTGTTGCGTAAACCTAGCCACGCCCCGCCTGCAAACCACACCGTGTATCTGTAGGGGTAAAAAGTGGATACTTACCTGAAAACTACCTGATTTCAAACGAATGGTTTTAAAACTCACGGTTTACATTTCTAAACTCTTGAATTAGGTGTCACATGACCATTAACTACTTCAGGATCCTTGGTATGCATATCTGGATCCTTGGTATGCATATCTATGCCCTTATATAATTCACAAGCGGATCAGGGGTGTAGATATGCGTACTATTTACTTACCGCCATGTTCACAATCCCTGCACCGTTTACAATTGCCTCTCTGTCGCAATACCCTCCTTCTGTGATTGGAGTATAGGAATCTGCTGTTCCCAACCCCAATCACCATGCCTGTGATGAGCCTGCAGCAACAAGATGCAAGCTCTCACTCAAAAAAACCCTGACACTCCCATGTTTCATCTTATGGGCAAAATGTAAAATTACACCCACATACACTTTTACATATATTTTATTATTTTTTAACCCTTACCAGCCCTGTCCCATAGTTACCAAAATAAAACCCTTGTTAAAAATTTAAAAAATATAATTTAAAAAAGTATTACCTGCTTCACTGTTAGTCCCCAGATAGCAGTTTTAGGAAGCCATGCTTGTCTCCCCCCACCCCCAGTATATTAGGTACTATGTATATTGGGTGTATGAGCCCCCAGAAAGTATTAGGTAGCCAGACTTGTCCCCAGTAGTGTTAGGCAGAAGATTGGAGCAAGTTGTCCATGTTTACAGAGGATACAAAATTGTGCAGAATCCTCAACTCTCAGGAAGATAGTGTCATATTGCAACAGGATCTGGATAGGATGGCTATATGGGCACATACATGGCAGATGAAATTCAATGTTGAAAAATGTAAAGTCATGCATTTTGGGCGTACCAATGGTCTAGCACCATATAAAATAAATGTGATACAGTTGGGGACATCAAACCTGAAGGACTTAGGAGTACTCATCGACAACAAGTTAAATAATTGTACTCAATGCCAAGCCGCTGCAGCTAAAATTAACGAGTTTTTATTTCCCTTTTAATGCATCCCAAAATTTTGAGATGCTAGCATAATATTGCCCCTGTTTAACTCTCTAGTAAGGCCACATCTGGAATATGAAATTCAGTTCTGGGCACCACATTACAAAAATTATATTGCAGTTTTAGAGCGGCTGCAGAGATGAGCAACAAAATTGATACGTGGGATGGAAGGTCTCACTTACCAAGAAAGGTTAGATAAACTGGGTTTATTTAGTCTAGAGAAAAGACGCCTTAGAGGAGATCTAATTAACATGTATAAATACATCAGAGGGCAATATAATAGCTTGGCAGATGAGCTTTTTGTCCTTAGGCCTTCTCAAAGGACTAGAGGACATAATCTGCACATGGAGGAAAAACATTTTAGCCATTTTAGGAAAGGGTTCTTTACAGTTAAGAGTGATTAAGATGTGGAATGCATTGCCACAGGAAGTCGTTATGGCAAACTCTATACCTGCATTTAAAAGGGGGCTTAGATGCTTTCCTTGCGTTGAAAGACATCCATGGCTACAATTACTAGGTAATGCCTAATGTTGTTGATCCAGGGATTTTATCTGATTGCCATCTGGAGTCAGGAAGGAATTTTTCCCTTTAGGGGCTAATTGGACCATGCCTTGTAAGGGTTTTTTCGCCTTCCTCTGGATCAACAGGGATATGTGAGGGAGTAGGCTGGTGTTGTACTTTATACTGGTTGAACTCCATGGACGCATGTCTTTTTTTAACCAAAATAACTATGTAACTATGTTTGTACTTTTTCAGCTAGTCTTGTTATCATTTGTCTTGTATTGGCTTTGTTAAGTCTGCGTGCTGCAGCCTCCTGTCCCGATTTCTCCCCCCCCCCCCCCTCAATCTATGATGCTGGCACAGTGTAAATTCTCAAAGCCAAATAAAAAAAATACACTTACTGCTCCGGCAGAGCAAGATAGTATTTGGGCATTCACATCACTTGTGCTGAAAGTCCCAGCTATTGCATTTCCTCCCACTGCTCGAGCTTCCAGAAGGAATCCTTTAAATGTAGATGATCCACTGGCTTTTATAGTTACTAAAATAAAAAGCAATACAAAATTAAGCCGTGAGCAGTTATTCTTCCATTAGGAATACATCACCTCCCCCCCAAGTTAACACAACATTCCTCCATAGCTGTATTCAGCAACCTGATACAAAGACATTTACAGCAGACAGATCATAAAAAGCAAGTTTCAACAACCATATATTTCAATTTGTTTTGCAGAGCATGTGGAATTGGGGTATCGCAAGGATGTCAGCTTTTTCATAGAAAGCCCTTATTTCTGTTCCCACCAATGCAAACTGCACACGAACTGCATGCTGAATTTTTTGGTGCGACTGTTTTGAGGTCCCATTCAGTGTATTTGAATAGGGTCAGCATTTGCAGTAAGAAATTCATAACGTGCACAAGAAAACAGTTTGCTTTTAGTCTGGGACCAAACTTCTGGCAGACTTGCATTTTGGAAGGAAATGTAGCACAGGGCAAGACCAATGTCAGATTTGGTGCATGTGATATTTGGTGTACGGGATATGAAATGGAAGTCCATCGGCCGCATGAAAAAGCACAAAAAAAAGGCATATGCGTTTTGTATGCGTGCATTTTTAAAATGCTGGTTTTGTTGCATAATATTCAAAAACTTATTAAAAAACGGTGTTTCGTATGAGTTTTTCATGTGTTTTTATACGCGTTTAAAAAAAATTGTTTTGTGATGTATTTCCGCTTCCTGTTGTCTTCTTCGTGATTTGCATAACTCAAAATATAAAAACGCATACAAAACGCATATGTATTATGTATATGCAAACTGCAAACGCGTAAAAACGCACGTAATATGCATATGCGAAAAAACCGCAAACGCACTAAAAATGCACACAACATCCCCCCCCCCAAAAAAAAGCACATGTCAGAAAACGTGACCTTTCACGCTTTGTTATGGATGTTCCCAGCCTTAAACAATACCAGTTGCCCGACAGCCCTGCTGATCTATTTGGCTGCTGTAGTGTCTGAATATCATCAGGAACAAGCATGCAGCTAATCTTGTTAGATCTGACAATGTCAGAAACACCTGATCTGCTGCTTGATTGTTCAGGGTCTATGGCTAAAAGTCATAGCCGGGCCGAGGCAGAGGCTGGAGAGGCTCCAGCCTCAGGGCGCAGTGTAGGAGGGGGCGCACAATTCATTCAGCTGTCATTCCCAATTGTGTTTGAAGCAGAAAGAAATAAGAAAAAGGGATACATGACAGTGACTGCTAGCCAGATAACTAGAGATTAAGGTGTTGGGGAGGTTGGGGGCCCTGGGGCACCTATTAGTCTAATGGCAATCAGTGTGTGAAAGCTGGAATGGGAGGAATGGAGGGGCGCACTTTGCTGTCTCAGCCTTGGGTGCTGAAGGACCTTGTCCCGCCTCTGCTAAAAGTATTGGAAGCAGAGGATCAGCAGACAGCCAGGCAACTGGCATTGTTTAGAAGGAAATAAATATGGCGGCCTCCATATCCCTCTCACTTCAGTTGTCCTTTAAAGGGCAGGGTGATGAAAGATAGCTTAAAGGGAACCTAAACTGAGAAGCATATGGATTTTTCTTTTTAAAATAATACCAGTTGCCTGACTCTCCTGCTGATCATGTGTCTCTAATACAAGGAACACCAAGAGCCCCAATAGTGTAATATGTACTGGTAAATAGTTACTAGATAGAGTAAATATTAATACTCACAAACCAGGGTTACCATTAGGCAACCACTGTAAAGGCAGGTGGGGAGATTTTCCTGACCCCACTCAGGAATAAGAAGTCGCTCTCTGTAGATGAGAAAAAAGGGGGTTCAACCCTCCACCCAGGGTGGACTCCATATTATGCAGGAAAACAGAGGCGCCAAAATGATAAAAAGGTAGCTAAATGAGCCTCAGAGGTGCCTGGCTCTTCTACTGACCACATATGCTATTGCTCCGTTGTTATTGCCTGATGAAGCGGGATCAAACCTGCGAAACGCATTGCATATTTGGAGTTCATAAATAAAAAATATTGACTGTCTTTACTACAGTCGTTGTGTGTCTACTTGGAGGTGGTAAGTCCACCACTACCTCCTCTATTTACCAAGAATTTGGTTTTTAAGCTCATTTAGCTTCCTTTTATCCTTTTGGCGCCTCTGTTCCCCTGCATAATGTGTCTCTAAGGGCTCGTTTCCACTATCGCGAATCCGCATGCGTCCAATGCATGCGGATTCGCACATGTAATGCAAGTGGATGGGCCTGTTTCCACTGTAGCGTTGTTGAGGTGCGTTTTTTTCAGCGGTGAAAAAACGCACAAAAGAGCCGCAGAATTCGCCTGTGAATGGAATGCATGCGAATCGCCGCTAATGTATTTAATAGGAAATTCGCATGCTGTTTTGGTATGCGAATTTTCATGCGAATTTGCATGCGAATTTCGCATCCGCATGCGAATTTTGCCGCAGCGATTTCGCAACGCAATGGTGGAAACGAGCCCTAATATGTTTAGCCACAACCCCTCAACAAGCATGCAGATCAGGTGCTCTGACTAAAATCAGGCTGGATTAGCTGCATGCTTGTTTCAGGTGTGCGAGTCAGGCACTACTGCAGCCAAAGAGATCAGCAGGATGCCAGGCAACTAGTATTGTTTAACAGGAAATATCCATATCCCTCTCAGTTTAGGTTCCCTTTAAAGAGAAGGTGATGAGAAATTACTTTTTAATGCAGAAAGGGCAGGATGGTGAGGTACACATGGCTTTTTAAAAAAAGCTATAGTGCTGGCCAGCAACTGTTAATCTCTCTTAGCAGTGTGAAGTGGTAGGCTGCCATTTGTTCTGCATAAGTGTACCCCAAATTAACACCCCTTTAAGAGGTGCCTGGCTCTTCTACTGACCACATATGCCATTACTCCGTTGTTATTGCCTGATGAAGAGGATCAAACCTGCGAAGCACGCTGCATTGTCCCCTGGAGTATGTAAATAAAAAAAACATTTTTTGTGTCTGCTTGAAGGAGGTAAGTCCACCACTGCTTCCTCATGTTTTAAACTTTTTAGATACTTTTATCCTTTTGGCGCCTCTGTATCCATACTATGCTATATCAAGTCCACCCCTGGTGGAGGAGTGTTACCCCCTTTTTCCCTCATCTACAGAGAGTGACTTCTTAATCCTGAGTGGGGTCAGGACTCATCTCCCCACCTGCCTATACAGTGGCTGCCTTTGAGGTAACCCTGCTTTGTGAGTATAGTTTATTACTCTAGCATACTTAATTTCAACTTCCAGTACATACTACACTATTTTTGGTTTTTGGTGTCCCTCCTCTGCAAACTTCCCCTTAAAGGACAAGTGAAGTGAAAGAGATATGGAGGCTGCCACATTTATTTCCTTTTAGGCCTCTTTCACAGTGCAGCGTTAAAGTCGCAAGTTAGAAAATGTTCCAACGCAGATTATGCACAGCAATACCAAGTCTGTGCAACAATCACAGTGCACACGTTGCGTTGTGTGTAACGTGTAGCAATATTTAGAGGGTGCTGCATGCTGTGCATTTAGCAATACATTTGCTGCGTTATGTGTGTTGCACATGCTCAGTATTTTTTTTTTTAAATTTAACGCATGCGCCGTTTTCGTTCCATCAGTATGCAACGAAAACGGCGCACCAAGAGACACATAACGCAGTACAAAATAACGTCCAATTTTAAAACCTACATGCGCTGCATTAGGGGCACGTTGTGCGACTTTAACGTTACATCAAACACAACGTCCCACTGTGAAAGAGGCCTTAACCTCCTTAGCGGTAACCCCGTGCTGGACACGGGGTAAGCCGCCGGAGAGTGCCGCTCAGGCCCTGCTGGGCCGATTTTCATAATTTTTTTTTGCTGGACGCAGCTAGCACTTTGCTAGCTGCGCCAGCACCCCGATCGCTGCCGCCGCGCACCCGATCGCCGCTATCCGGTGCGGCACGCGCCCCCCCCCCCAGAACCCTGCGCTGCCTGGCCAATCAGTGCCAGGCAGCGCCAAGGGGTGGATCGGGTCTCCCAATGACGTCCCGACGTCGCTGACGTCGGTGACGTCATCCCGCCCCGTCGCCATGGCGACGGGGAAGCCCTCCAGGAAATCCCGTTCTTTGAACGGGATTTCCTGATCGCCTATCGCCGGAGGCGATCGGCGGGGCTGGGGGGATGCCGCTGAGCAGCAGCTATCATGTAGCGAGCCCTGGGCTCGCTACATGATTTAAAAAAAAAAAAAAATTTAAAAAAAACTTGCTGCGCTGCCCCCTGGCGGTATTTTTCATACCGCCAAGGGGGTTAAGCAATGCCAGTTGCCTGACTAGCCTGCTAATGCTGCCTCTAATACTTTTAGCCATAGACCCTGAACAAGCATGCAGCAGATCAGAGGTTTCTGACATTATTGTCAGATCTGACAAGATAAGCTGCATGGTTGTTTCTGTTGATATTCAGACACTACTGAAGCCAAGCATTTCCGAGGCTATTGCGAGGGATCATTTATTTAAAGGGACAGGTAAGTATTAATGGTTAATTAAGAATATTAAAGGACTTTTTTCGTAGTTATGTTTTTTGTTCAATTAAAATACTTTTTCTAAGTGTTTGTGTGTTTATTTACTTTTAACTCTTAAAGGAAATGGGTAAGGGGTACAAGTACCCCTATACTAATTTCTCCTGGGAGGGGGGGTGGGCATCTGGGAGACCCCTTTTAAAAGGGGACTCCCAGATGCCACCATGAACCCCCCCCCCCCTAGGAAATTGGGGCCTCCACCTCCACTGCCCATCGGAGGTGGAGAAGAGCCCCTTGTCCTTGGATTGGACAAGGGCTCGGAGGGGGAGGGGAAAGCTTGGCTGCCCCTCCCCTTCCGAGACCCCCCAATCCATGGACCATGCGGGCTGGTATAGTCAGGGTGCGGAGCCCCACGCAGACGGTGCTCCGCATTCTGGCTATCCCAGCCTGCATGGGGGACAAGGGGTTAAAGAGGTCTGGGAGGGGGGACCCCACGTCGTTTTTTTTTTTTATATTTCCCACACTCAGAACGAAGTAAGTAAAACTCTTCCCGCTTGGGGGAATCTATGAAAATAATACACTATTGTTACCTGTGCAAAAAAAACTGACATTTTCCGCATTTAAAAGACATTTTTGCCCTTGAAACTTAAACGATTTTCTCAAAAACTATAAGGTCTTTTTGAAAAAATTTTTCCCTCTTATTCCCACTGATCCCCTTAATATACCCTGGGAATTTGGTGTTCCTAAATTTTAAGCAGGCTTTGCTATTAACCGTTAAAGTCGGTGGGTTTTTAAATGTATACATTTTTCCTTTGAAACTTTAAAATCGATTTTCTGAAAAACTATAAGGTCTTTTTGAAAACATTTTTTTCCTCTTATTCCTTCTGATCTCCTTAATATATTCTCCAAATTTGAGGCTCTTAGCATTTAAGGGGGCTTTGCTATTAACCCTTAAAGTCGGCGGCTTTTTTAAATTATACGGGAGCGTAATATTACGCGATTACAGCAGACTGTGTAATTTCAATAGGAGTTTACGGTCTTACGCGTAATTTGATACACGTAATAACGTAACTTGCGGTCTACGCGTAATTAATTACGTGTAATACCGTAACCTTACACGTAACGCTTACGGTGCATTTGTAGTGAATTACGATGCGTAATTACGCTAATGCGTAATTTCGGCCCAGCACTGCCTCCATATGCTTGCACAGTTCTCACAATGAAACAACCGAGCGAGCCTCTTTGAAAGCAGAAGTTAGCCGCCACTAACACACATCACATGTAAATCTAAAGCCCACAATTAGAGCACAGGAACAGTGTATGCATGCCACAAATATATCATCATGAGGTAACTAGGATACATACAAAGTTCCACATACGTCAACACATTCAGAAAAACTCAACATGCATTTATTATGTTAATGCCAGATCAATGTCCCCACACCAATTAACAGTTTCACACAAGCAGTGGGCCACACCACACAATCCCACATTGTACTGCTTCCTAATGGATGACCCAAAACTCAGTCAGCATCATGTATTACTAGTGTTTCTGCAGATCTGCACTGCCAGTACCGGTCTATCTGCTTTTCAGCCCCATATGAAAAAAACAGCAACATTAAAACGTAGCATTTTTTTTCAAAAAATTACAGATAACTCACACTTACACATGGCGACTGGTTGGGTGGCACACATAGATGGAAAGCAGAATGTGCTCCGCTGATGCCATCAGACAATGGGATCCCTGGTGGGTTGGTCATGACAAACCCCAGACAATGTGATTCCTGGAGGCCGACATGACAGACCCCATTCCAAAAATTAACACATGCTTAAACGGAGCTTCAGAAGTGGATACAACTATATGCTGACAAACAGGTTCTTGTCATCAGAGGTCAGCACCTAGCAATAAAGCAGCTTCAGACACGGTCAACACCACTGAAATTAGGGAACTCAGGCGTACGTTAAAAAGGGGCGATGGGAAAAAAGGGCGCCGGGTTTTTAACGATAAACATGGATTACGTTTAAAAATGTATTTCGTTTAAAAGTAATGGTTTTAAACGTTATAAATCATTAAATAATGTGTATTAAATCGGCAATTGTAAAAACGTTAATCTTTCGTTTAAATAATGAAACGCATAATAACGTTTAAAAAAAAAATTACTAAGTAACCCTCCCTGTACCTACCCCTAACCCCTAGACCCCCCTGTTGATGCCTAAACCTAAGACCCCCCCTGTTGGTGCCTAAGTAACCCTCCCTGTACCTACCCCTAACCCCTAGACCCCCCTGTTAGTGCCTAAACCTAAGACCCCCCTGTTGGTGCCTAAACCTAAGACCCCCCTGTTAGTGCCTAAACCTAAGACCCCCCTGTTGGTGCCTAAACCTAAGACCCCCCTGTTGGTGCCTAAACCTAAGACCCCCCTGTTGGTGCCTAAACCTAAGACCCCCTGTTGGTGACTAAACCTAAGACCCCCCTGTTAGTGCCTAAACCTAAGACCCCCCTGTTGGTGCCTAAACCTAAGACCCCCTGTTGGTGCCTAAACCTAAGACCCCCCTGTTGGTGCCTAAACCTAAGACCCCCCTGTTGGTGCCTAAACCTAAGACCCCCCTGTAATTGTTTTCGTTTAAAAATAATGTATAAAAAAAAAAAAAAAAAAAAAGTAATGTTTTTCGTTTAAAAATAATGTTTGGGAAAAATATTGTACTGGTTTTCGTTTAAAAATAATATTTAAACATGTATAAATCATTAAATAATGTGTAATCATGAGAAACAGTAATAAAACATTAAGTCTCCGGGCGCCGCTTTTAAAACGTTAGTTTTCTCCGGCGCCCTTTTTTCCTACCGGGCGCCCATTAAACGATATTTATTATAGAAGTGAATGGCGGCGCCCGATTTGTCCACTAGCCTCAGGCGCCCGAATTAGCTCCAACACTGTACACATGTTGGGCTTACGGATTGCCGAGGAATTAAACTTCAGGAATCAAATTTCAGCTGTTGTGAAACATTGCAAATATTAAAGAGGAACTCCAGTGAAAATAATTTAATAAAAAAAAGTGCTTCATTTTTACAATAATTATGTATAAATGATTTAGGGCCCTTTTCCACTTGCAATCGCTAGTGTTCACGCTGAACGCTAGCGATTGCTGAATCGCAATTACCGGCGATTCCCCGACGTTCGCCGCCGCGATTTTGCTATGCTATGCACTGCATAGCAAAATCGCGGCAGTTATCGCTCCGCCGCGCGTTCGCGTTCCCGACAAAAGCGAATCGCGGTAGTGGAAATGACCTACCGCGATTCCTATGTTAAAAAGCAAACCGTAGCGATTTTAAAATCGCTAGCGGTTTGCGGTTTTGCGATTCAGCCAGCGCAAACGCGCTGGTGGAAAAGGGCCCTCAGTCAGTGTTTGCTCATTGTAAAATCTTTCCTCTCCCAGATTCACATTCTGACATGTATTACATGGTGACATTGTTACTGTGGGCAGGTTATGTAGCTGTTTCTAGCTGTTCTGGCTGTTACAGACAGCTTTAAACAGCCATTTCCTGTCTGTGAACATTGTTACATTGTGGCAGTTTGCCCAGAGTACCGAGGTATTCAGAGCCTCTTGTGGGAGGGGTTTCAGCACAAAATTAGTCACACAGCGCCCCCTGATGGTCTGTTTGTGAAAATCATTCTATTTCTCATGTAAAAGGGGGTATCAGCTACTGATTGGGATAAAGTTCAATTCTTGGTTGGAGTTTCTCTTTAAGCACCTCATTCCTTCTAAGGATCTTCCAACCCTAGTTAACATCATGGCTGGACTATTGCAATGCCCTCTATGCAGGCCTTCCAAGGCCTTCCAAATAGAGACTTATACCACCTATAACTAGCTGCAGCAAGACTTAACAAGTCAATGCCACCATTGCCACATAACACCAAACTTTTGCTCACTACACTGGCTACCCATAAAATGGAAAATCATTTTCAAAATTGGCATGCCAACATTCAAATCCCTACATGACCGAGGCTGAGCGGAGGAACAGAGCAGCACAGAATGAAGGTAGGAAGCATGGGCTTGGCAATCACCCCTGTAACCCCTGCCTTCGCAGGGGGGCCCAGAGGCTTTGGGGGCCCTCCCTCTCCCCAACTTCAAGTGCTGCTAATTAGCAAAGAAAACAAAAAACCCTCCCAGTTCACTTACAAAAACTGCGTGCAGGAGCATGTGTAATTTTTTCCTGCTTACAGGCGCTGCTTCACAGCAGAACACTCTCTGTTGCCATTCACCGGCTCCCAATCACGTGACCTGCATGGAGTTCAAGGGCCCCATGCTATCATTTTTGCAGGGGGGCCCTATTAAGTCTAGTTCCCCCCTGGTAGGAAGACTTCAGAGGACTAGAAGAATCTGTAAGTAACTGGCCACATTTTATTGCACTTAAGATTTCCTTTAAGCAGAGTGCCCTTTTAAATCCCTGAGGATAATAAGGAAGAATCCCACCTCCTCAATTCTCCCCCAAATATAATTTGGCAGAATCCACCTGCAAAACAAACATTAGGCAGAGTTCCCATTCCTGTAAATTTACCATAGTTATGTAGTCTGCCCCACAAATCCATAAGGTCAGTAGTGGTAACCAGTAAATAAAGACAAGATACTCCTGTGCAGCCTGGCTTCTTATTAGAACAGTCTTCAGCAGTTCCAGCAGCGAATCTCCCCCACCAGCCACTGTACTATATTGAAGTCCTGGGCGATGCAGCTACTCACCACGTCACTTCAGATTATAAGTAATTAACCTCTTCCGGACTTGAGGACTGAAATCTACGCCCCGTTTTTCCAGCCAGGGCGTAGATTTCAATCATTTCCACCACGCACACTCGCCATTTCTGCCGCTGTCTGTGTGACTGCAGCCGCTCCCTCTACTGTCATTTTGGCAGCTGAGCTTGCGTGTATCGGTCAGGAGCCAAATACAGTGCATCGGCCAGGAGACAATTTATGTGTATCATTTTCATTGGCTCCTGACCCCGTGATTGCTGTGAGCCAATCACAGCAATCACTGCTCTTAAAAAGGCACCGACGGCTTTGGTTTTAAAGCAGCCAGAGCTGTCGGGTCCGCAAGGGGTTAAAGACAGCCTTGGCGGTAACTGATCACCCAACGGCACTCAGAATTTCTTATGTGCAAGAAGTGTGTCTTGGGGTATTTTGTTCCGCAGAAGGATTGGGGCACCACTACTGACATGAATATTCCCTCTGAATGACATGTCTGGCTGGCAGTGCATGGAAAGAGACTGGGTGAGCACTTGGGTATCCTGCTGCATCTTCCATAAGCTCTCTTTGGCCTACATAATGGGAACCAGAGTACCTTGTGATGGAAGACAGCAAACAGTCCCACCCAAAGCACATTGCCCAATGCTTATGCACTTTCATTAAAGGAATCTCAGGAGTGGATTGAATATAAAACAAAAAATTATTTTCCTGCCGCTGTGGAAGTGTGCCTTCTCCATCCTGGCAGGCTTGGCAGGGTGTGCGGCGGCGGCAGGATAGGTGGTGGCAGGGAGCTCAAATACATACCTGTCCAGACAGCTGGATCATCTTCTTATTCCTCCACTGCGGCGGCAAAGTACGCCCGGCAGGTTTCCTCGGTTCCGATCGCATATAACGTGATCGGGATCTAGGAGATTGTGTCCGCGTTACAGCGCCACCCGGCGGATGGAAGAATTTTTTCCTTCACCCCTCTTCCACCACCGGGTGGCGCTGTAACGCTGACATAGTCTCCTGGATCCCGATCACGTCATATCATGTGATTGGATGTGACCGGGACCCAGAAGACCTGCGGAGAGTTCAAAGCCAACGGTGGAGGAAAAGAAGAAGCCGACCGGAGCAGGTAAATATAGCTTCTTACTCCCATGCACTCGTTTGGCTGCTCTATGCAGCAAAACAAGTTATCCCGTCAGAGGTTTGAAACTACCATTGGGTAAAAAGGCAACGCCAAATTAAAGTTTGCCATCTTAAAACAGAAGGTATTTGCGATTATTCAGCTTTAAGTGAGCAACTGTGGTTTCCCATGATGCACCACTCCAGGGGCATAGAGAGATAATTTGTGTATTCTGAAGCCAGTCTTGCATCCAGAACTGCTGTTGTATGGTAAGCTTATAGCTTATACATTTTACAGAGCCACATCAACACAACATGCAGACAGCCTGTTTCGGGCTTGTTGGTTCTCAGTGGTTGGCAGGGATTGATGTGGCTCTATGGTATAGGGCTAGGACCAGTACAAAGAAATACCCAAACAGCGCAACAGTGCATGGTGTCCCAGAACCACTTATAAAGTTGGCTATTCCTTTTTACTGCTCCATGCCCCTTTCCATAGAGCCATGTCAATCCCTGCCATGCATGGAGGAGGACCAACCGTCTGAAACAGGCTGTCTCCATGTTGGGTTGATGTGGCTTTAAAATGTATGAGCTATATGCTTGGGTTTATTGATCTAAGTGATAAATAGAATGCATACAATGAAACCTTGTAAAACCGGTTCCACTGATGACATCAGCAGAGCAATGGTGAGAATAATGGACTGAACTCTACAGGCTACTGCCTCCACCTACTCAATTCATTGCATGGTATACTATGGAAATGTTCCTAAAATACCATGCTCTTCATTTAGGCAAATTATGTTCTATTTCCACAGGCTTATTCACGAAGCGTTATGATGGGAATACACAGTAAGATAATGCTTCGGTATCGAGCCAGCGGCTGCCGGCGCGACCCCGCAGCCGCCCGGATCGATTCCCACTCGTCCCCGCGGGCACTTCTTATCACCTGTTAGGTTTTTTGCATTGTCCGCCCGTGGGGATCGAGCGTGGAATCGATCCGCGGCAGTGATCGGACACGTCGGAAATTATCAATCGAGCCATCAGCGGCTCGATTGATAAGGAAAAACTCACCGTGTATGCCCACCCAGCATTAGGGCTCGTTTCCACTATCGCGAATCTGCATGCGTCCAACGCATGCAGATCCGCACATGTAATACAAGTGGATGGGCCTGTTTCCACTGTAGCGTTGTTGAGGTGCGTTTTTTCCAGCGTGAAAAAAACGCACAAAAGAGCCAACGATTTCGCCTGCGTCGGGAATCCGTGCGAATCGCCGCTAATGTATTTAATAGTAAAAACGCATGCGTTTGTTACATGCGTTTTTACCCGCGATTTCGCGTGCGATTTCGCACCTTTTTCAATTTTATTTAGCCCTGGCAGTGTCATGGTTAATTTCGCATGGCACCCTGCCATGCGAAATCGCATGCGAAATCGCGGGTAAAAACGCATGTGGAAACGCATCCGCATGCGTTTTTACAAGCGTCGGAATGCGGCCGAAATCGCGTCGCAACAGTGGGAACGAGCCCTCAGTCTGCATGAGATGGATCCGGCTTTGAGAAAAATGTTACCTCTAATCATTTTCTCAGTCTCTAATAACACATGGAAAATTCAGATCTGTATGGATTCCCCTGGGCTAATGTCTCATTACTAGTCAGCAACAAGCAGTAATCCTGAAACCAGCTGCTCTCCTAGCAAGGTGTTTTCAGTCTGTAATCTCTGTACAAAATGCTTAGTTTACCTGGGATTAGGCTCTACGTATAATAGGAAAAAGGTACAAAAAAGTAACCAGTTTGTAGCGGCTCATGGATATTATGATTATCCAGCATTTTAATTCCCTCAAGAAAAGTCTGAAAAGCGGAGTGCAAGCTGTATAGCAATGCTATATTACACTATATATTACTCTTTACAAAAAAAGACCAG
Source organism: Hyperolius riggenbachi (assembly GCF_040937935.1). Taxonomy (NCBI): domain Eukaryota; kingdom Metazoa; phylum Chordata; class Amphibia; order Anura; family Hyperoliidae; genus Hyperolius; species Hyperolius riggenbachi. Next base: position 136,026,452 of record NC_090651.1, on the reverse strand, counting down.
CTTTTACTTAGGATCTGTGAAGGTTCCCATTACCCACAAACAGAAAGCCAGTTATATCCATCTGTGAATCCTTTAATGCCCTCTAAAAAGATGCCCATTAAATGTAGAATTTTTTCATCAGATGCCATCTTTTGATGCAATTGTTAAGATCAAATTGCACAGAAAACTGCAGTGTGTGGGGCAAAAATTGATGTAAAACAATTCTATTGTCGATTGAATCAGTAAATGTAATTGATCCGAATGTTGAATTTTACGATCAAATTGGAAGAGAGAAACTGCCCTAATCAACCTGTTTATGAGGGAAAAAGCAATCATTACCTTCCACTTGCAGAAATTGCACTGAAAGACCACATCTGATAAAAAAAAATAAAAATGGATTTACCAACTTAGCTGAGCATAAATATATGGTGGGCACGGAGGCACTGTAACGACATATAGGAGAATGGGGTGGGGGTCGGAGGCAGGAAATTTGGGCTGCATAAGTTAAAGTCCTAACTTGAGGTGATGTGCCTGAATATATGTGTTTTTTTTCTTGTAACTGACCCATGTGGCCAGGGTTGAACCCAGAGTACCCCCTCCTTTCCCGTCTATATGTGTGCATGGTGGACGTGAATATATGTCGTTAGCTCCCTTGTGAGAGGACGTCAGGATATGAGCTCCTAATCTTTTAGATAGCTTTGATGCAATTAATGTTTTCATGTCTACACTATGCATGTTACAGGGCCAGAGTTAGGACAACTACGAATACCTGGATACTTCAGCGCAGTGTAGGCGAGTACGCAAGGGAACGCATTCTTTTGTAACTAAGACCCCAGCTTTTAACTTAGCTGTAGGGACAGTAGTGCTGGCTGTCTGGATAATCGATTTGTGGCAATTTGTTTGTTTGAACATTTGCATGTGAGTGTGCAAAGGGTTAATTCTCTTTTGCCATTTTGCTGGCTGCACCCCCTTTAGCACCTCCCTAATAACCTATCTAAATGTCCTAACTTGAGGTGATGTGCCTGGATTTATGTATTTTTTTTTCTTGTGCCAGTCCAAACAACATATTTGAATTTTATAGTTTGGATATTTTTAAATGTATAGTTTTTGAAATGTATTGCTATTTGTGGTGCAGGTAGGGGGGGGGGGGGAGGGTAAGGATAGGTGTCAGGAAGGGCAGGAGGAGGGGGGGGGGGTTAGAGATAGAAGTCAGGAAGAGGGGGTATTAAAGTGAACCTCCAGACTAAGAATCTACTCAGCAGCACTGAAAAGTTTTAGCTATCCTTTGGCGTCCAATTCACAGTGGTGGTATTTATGGTTTAGACTTAGATTGGCGTCACCCTACACTCATTTTTCCTCGCCCCTTTATTTCATGCATGCGTGGAAGTCAACATACACCTAAGCCTCAGAATTTCTTCTTTAGATTATCAAAAAATTCTAACTGATATGAGTACAGCTGATACAGTAGATATCACTCACTGCTGGATTCAAGTATCATAATTAATAATCTATAGAATATAGTGCTGACATGTTCCATCATACTTTACAGAGTATACAAAATAATGTCACTACGAGTTGGCTCTAAATAGACCTCAAGTACCATAGTCATCGTCGTGCCCATAAACTGTACAATTGTCTTATGTAATCGACTTTCTGATCAGATATTACTGACTAAATTGGTTGAAATTAGAGAGTGTTTCGAGGTCCCAGGAAGCCTTGAAACTTCCTATAGAAGTACTTTTAGTCAATCACAAGAATAATGCGAATGCATCGCAAAAACGCAAGCATGCGATTTTAAAATCGCATTACGATTGTGCTTTGTGATTTTCAGTGTGCACAAGCCCTTATTAGAATGGAAATTTAGTTGGGCAGAGTGCTCTTCTCATTTGTTGGTGTTAGTTATCCATGTGAGGGCTGGTGCACACCAAGAGCCCTTCTGGGCTCTTTTAAAAAACGCTACCGCTTTGAAAAGCACTTGGCTTATGTATCTGAATGGGATGGATCACACCAGAGTGATGAGATTTCCTCCCAAACGTGGGCCCCTGCAGCATTTCTGCGCTTCTCTGAGGTGATTGACCTCAATGTTAAGTATAGGAAAGTGGAAATTCTCTCTGAAAAGTGCTAGAACAGAGCAATTTTCCAAGCGTTTATGTTATGCTGGGGATACACGGTACGTTTCTGTACCGTGTATCGACCAGCTGATCCGGCAAGCTAATAATATTCAGCTGGCCCGATCAAGCCGCTCGACTCCCGCCCGATCCCCGCCGGCGGACAATGGCAGGGAATCGAGCGCTGATAAGGAAGCGCCGGCAAGGACGAGCGGTAATCGATCCACGCGCACGCGGGGACGCGGCTGGGGTCGATCCGGCAGCTAATCGGCCGCCGGATGGACCCGAGTATTCCCAGCATTACAGAAGCTGTTCAGGCAGTGTAGCTATAGGGTCAAAGCATACATAGTCAAGGTACTGACTAATAATTAACCTAAAATGTAGCCCTAGCACACTGAAATTTTAAAAATGATAGTAATGGTTGTGTCTGTTCATCAGACAGGGTTCACAATTACGGTACGCTTTTCACATACAAAATTCTGATTTTGAGATTTTGGTGTGCTCTTTTTTTTGAGAATTTTGATGTGAGATTTTTTAAAAAAAAATTTGATGAAAAACCACAATGCAATCTTGAATGATGGACACCAATTAAGCCAATTTACATAAATAATACAGCTAATTTACATCAAGAGAACCTGAGCGAAAGCTCAGGTTCAGAAACAAATACTTACCTAAGTAGTGAGAAGCCTCTGGATTCAAATGAGGCTTCCCTCGTTGTCCTCCGCCGCTCGCCAGGGCCCCCTGCTGATCAGGGCTGCACTCCTATGCTGGCACAAGCGTAAGGGCTCGTTCCCACTATCGCGAATCCGCATGCGTCCAATGCATGCGGATTCGCACATGTAATGCAAGTGGATGGGCCTGTTTCCACTGTAGCGTTGTTGAGGTGCGTTTTTTTCAGCGGTAAAAAAAACGCACAAAAGAGCCAACGAATTCGCCTGCGAGTGGAATGCATGCGAATCGCCGCTAATGTATTTAATAGTAAAAACGCATGCATTTGTTACATGCGTTTTTACCCGCGATTTCGCACCTTTTTCAATTTTATTTTGCCCTGGCAGCGTCATGGTTAATTTCGCATGGCACCCTGCCATGCGAAATCGCACGCGAAATCGCGGGTAAAAACGCATGTGGAAACGCATCCGCATGCGTTTTTACAAGCGTCGGAATGCCGGCGAAATCGCGACGCAACAGTGGAAACAAGCCCTAACTGTGCTGCAGCTGCACTGCTGTGCCTGTGCAGTAGCATGGAGCAGCTCATGACTGAGCCGTTCTGGCTTACTTCGCAGACGCACGTGCTTGAAGACAGGTCGCTTTGCTTGTCGGTGACAGGGGACTGGAGGACACTGAAGGAAGCCTCATTAGGATTCAGGGGCTTCTCTCTAAGTATTTAATTTTTTTGTACAAAACACACATTTTCTGCATTCCCATCGACTTGAACTGAAATAATAATAACAACAACCACATTAAAATTAGTGCACTCACATTTCTTCAATAAAATCACTCATTTTATAAAAGACAGATTTTAGCATGTTGACTTGCCCACGCCTGTAGCTACGCCCAATGCGTTTTGTACCTTCATACGAAATGATGAGTACGGAGGTACGAAACGCGTTGGGCGGAGCTACAGGCGTGGGCAAGTCGACGTGCTGAAATCTGTCTTATGATATGTGTGATTTTATTGAAGAATTTAAAAATTTTAAATAAATGACACGTTTTACACTATGATAAGCTCCTTCAGTCACTAAGTTTACAGCATGTGATATGAAGCTGTGAGATCTGCTTATAGTGATTCATACTGCTGAGTCGCTGTGGAGACTGTTTGGGATAAATACAAGTGTGATTGCTGTCTTAAAACTTGGGCAGCAATCAATAAGGCCAGAGGCCACTGGTGATGGTATAACAGATTGATGCACAAGGAGAGGAAGCTAAATTGTGGGTTTGCGCTTTTTTTGCTGTCTGTTGCCTGGCAGCCAGAATATATGGTGAGGACCTGTGAGACCCTGTCCCTGGTGTATGCACTGGAAGGTGTTCTTTCCACTGTATGAGCAGTGTAGAAGGAGTGGTTACTGCTTATGGTTTTTGTTGCTGTCTGTGACCTGGCAGCCTATGCCACAAGAGATATTATTACGAAATACAGAGGTGATACATGAGAGCGCAGGATTACGAGGAGAAACATCTGAAGAGTTTGGCAGTTCCTGGTTTAAGTTTTTTTTTTCTCCACTACCAAGATTTAACCCTTTTTGAAAAGCTAAATGTCCTGACTTTCGATTACACCAGGTCCTGTATCAGTGTAATGCTCCGTTGCCAAGTTAAAGGGTTTTGAAGGAAGGGTGTCCCCTGCATCTTGGCTGCACAAAGCGTGATTGCAGAAGTACCGGACAAACCTGACATTGATGATAAGCAGCACCCCCGGGAGGTCATCTTCTGTCACAGTGGTCTCATTACAGAAGACGAAGGAGTACAGTACTTCTCAGACAACACACCTCACTTGCTTCGTTGGCTGTTCCAGGTCTAGTCCATATGGCTAGTACAGACTTCCTGTAGTCTAAACAAAAATTATAACCAGCACTACCAGTTTCCTTAAAAAAGCAGGATTTTTATTCATAGCCTACTTCTGGAAGATATCTTCAATTGTATTCGTGCAGTCTGAGCTATATAATACCATTTTCAGCTATAATTACATCCTGAGGAATCGGATGTTCTGGCTATGTTTTTGTTCACAATTATTTAAAGTGAATAAAAATCCTGCTTTTTTTAAGACAACGGCTAATGCTGGTTATAATTTTTGTTTGGAAGATGAAGGAGCAGACAAGCTATACACCCTCCTGACCTCTCTCTGTGTGTAACTTGCCAGGGTTGGAGACTTTAGACGAAAGAACAGCCCAGCTGTACACCCTATTCACCTCTCAAGATGCAGGGGGCACCCCTCCTTCAAAACCCTTTAACTTGGCAATGGAGCATTACACTGACAGGGGACCTGGTGTAATGGAAAGCTTTTAAAAAAGGGTTAAATACTGGTAGTGGAGCAAACTTAAACAAGGAACTGTGAAACTATTCACACGGTATACTTAAAGAGAACCTGAACATGAAAATTAAAAGTCAAAATAAACATACACGCGTTATAGTTACCTCCTGTGTAGTCTACTCCTCAATCTCTTTCTCCTCTCCTGCGTCCCATTTGTCCACTGTGATCAATGGAATTATCCATCCTCCATATTGAAAATGGCCATTACTCCATAACAGCTTCCAGGTCAGCACACTGTTAAACTGTAATATTGCCCACTTGAGCCATAGAGAAACATGGACATTACCTTGCACATTCAATTGTAATTGACAGCTGCTGATGTATAACTGACAGCAACTGGTATACTTCAGTTCTGACAAAATCTTGTCAGAACTGGAAGGGATCATTGTAAGAAGAAAATGGTGAGCTTCCGAGAGGAACTGACGGTGAGGTTAGTATGTAATATTCATTTGCAGCTACATCATGTGTTTATTTTAAATAATTTTACTCAGTTTAGGTTCCCTTTAACTACCAAAAAAAAACAAAAAACAAAAACATAAAACAAAACACAGAGCTGCTGTCCAAATTTAAGAATGCAGAAGAATGGCAAATCGATTTTCACAAACAATCACAAATAAAATGTGATGCCATTAAAACACATTACATGTTTGCCAATCATGTTTTTGCAAACCGGACTCCATATTCATTAAGTGTGAACCCTGCCTTAATGAAACAGCATATTTGGAGTATGAAAAATACTTAGTGTTTTAAAATGACAGCCCTTACCTGTTATAGTGTCACCAGGATTAAATGTGTTATTAGAGGCTGTGATGACATATGGAGCTGTTGATGTCTGGGCAACATTGTTGCCATGTGATGGAAGCATGGTGTCACAAGAAGCACTTATTTGTCCACTTGGATACCCAAATACACCTGCCAGACATCCAGCGATGTAAACCATCAGTACTAATCTGTGTTCCATCTCTTCCTGAAGAAATACAACATGCAAGGTATTATTCTTAGTCAAGATCTTGTACAATTAATAAAAATATTCACATATTTACCTTCAATAAAAAAAAGTATTATTGCTAAACAGTTGCTGAATGTTTTTTTGCAAAACTAATGAACCGATATGCACACTTGCTTGTCAGTCTCTTCAAACAATTTCATTTATAAAGAAGAGAAAAAAAAAAAAAAAAAAAAAGTTTCTTTCAGACTGCATCAGGCATTACTCAAGCATTTCTTTTTGCTTGATTTTCACAAATCATGAGATTGGCACCATCACGCTTCATGGTTGGCATGATGTGTTTATGATAAAGTGTCAAACTTATGCGAATCATGATAATTATCCTGATGGCCCAAAAGCTTAAGGGCTGAACCCACTAGGAATCGCTGTAGCGCTTTGTGCAGTGATTCCTAGGGCGATTGGGCTCACGTTTTGCTGCAATTTTAAAGTGCTACTATGCACAGCATTGAGTGCCAACACTATAAAAATGCTGCATGTGCTGCAATTGCGATTTATCCTAAATCGCAGTCGCACTAGTGGGTTCAGACCCATTTAGATACATTGGCAAAGAGTTTGTGAATTGCCTGCGATTGTCGGGGATATCAAAACGCTGCTAAAAACGCCCTCGTGGGTCCCAGCCCTTTTTTTCCTGATTGCATCATTCTATAGTAGCTTCCAACTGATTCAAGGTCCATACTCACGCAAGATGAATCTTGGCCGCGGCAGCCAATAACTACTGCCCCTGCTGAGAATCCAGCGTGTGTACGGAAACTCGCAATGTCTCCCATTCGGCTAGCGGTCCATCATGGCGTATCACTTCTCCCAAGCGACAGGAGATAACATTTTTCTCTCCCACTTACCCCTCCTGCTGCATGATGCCACTCCTGTTCTGCCCACCTACATAGAGCAGTACACAACACTCTGCTACAAGCCAGTGGCGGATCTACGTAGCCTTGGCCCTGCAATTATTAATATTTATTTATATAGCGCCAACATATTCTGCAGCGCTTTACAAAGCATAATAAGAGTCACCCAACTGTTGGGTGACATTGATTGAGAGTGTGTGTAAGGGCCTTAAGGAATATAACTTACATGACTTATGCTAAATAGTAGGTAAGATGCCGTGTACGTTTTCATAAAAAGGGTTTTTCTTTTTACCACCCTTTCATTAAGCTGCAACTGGTGAGGCTTAAATTCAACAGCACACATTTATTCCTAGTGATCTGAATTCTTGGTGTGTGCTGTGCCTATACTTCCAATACAGGTAACCTGATGTTACTGATTTTATTGTTTAATTAGTAGTAGTTTTTTTGCCGATTTTTCTCAAAAGTATCCTTCCGACCTTGTCCTACTATATTCTATATTCTCTAACACTAGCCTACCTACCTATACACCTAACACTAACTGCCCTAACACTAACCCTTCTACCTATACACCTAACCTAACACTGACCTTCTTGCCAATACACCTCACACTAACCTTTGTTCCAGAAATGCCAACTAAGCATAATACCGATACAGCTAGTAGTACCTGAAGTCTTCTGCCACTAACTGAAAATTCGTTATGATACGCCTACTGTCACACACCCCCTAGTGGCCAGACCACACAATGCCTTCCAATCGGTTTCAGCACACAGAACATGCAATCTGTGGTCGCAATCGAGGCACAGAAACCGCTGGAATTTTGGCAGCAGACAGGCTTGAAGGGAGCTTGTGAGTTACAGTAACACAAATTACACACCATTTCAGGGTATAACTGCCACCACTCCTACAGAAGGGTAGGAGACCTAACTGCATTGATACTAGTACCTGCAGATAAAAACGGTTTAACACACTATTTTATCTAGCTATCAACAGTAGTAGCCACTTCAGAAGCTAGGATTCGGTTTTGTGCGGCTGAATAGCAGCGGTAGCTGAACAAATAAATTATAAATACAATATAAATAATATATACAGAAAATCATCAACAATTATAGAGACAATAATAGCGCAGTATGAAAATAAAAATAAGGGAAGAAATAAACGGATACTTAAAGGGATACTGTAGGGTGGTCGGGGGAAAATGAGTTGAACTTACCTGAGGCTTCTAATGGTCCCCCGCAGACATCCTGTGCCCGCGCAGCCACTCACTGATGCTTCGGCCCCGCCTCCGGTTCACTTCTGGATTTTCAGACTTTAAAGTCTGAAAACCACTGCACCTGTGTTGCCGTGTCCTCGCTTCCCCTGATGTCACCAAGAGCGCATGGTGCAGGCACAGACCATACTGGGCCTGCGCAGTACGCTCCTGGTGCCATCAGCGGGAGTGATGACACGGCAACGCAGGCGTAGTATTTTTCAGACTTTAAAGTCTGAAATTCCAGAAGTGAGCCAGAGGCAGGGCAGGAGCATCAGTGAGTGGCTGCGCGGGCATAGGATGTTTGCGGGGGACCATTCGAAGCCCCAGGTAACTTCAACTAATTTTCTCTCTTTTGATAGACCCACATTTTTGGGTGGGGTCTCAGGTTCAGCCCAGTGGCTGGACAGGGGCAGTTCCCCCCTGGGTGGGACATTTCCCATCCGCCAAATATGACATTTCATAACTCAGCTGATGCTTCCAGCACACACATCACAATCACGGGTTCATATTCCTCAAAATATGACAGTTCATATGGCATCAATCTTGATTACCATATTATGCATAGTTCCTGAGAGGTTTAATACATAAGTGGCTTATCCCTGCCCCCCCCCCCCCAACTGGTATCAAAAGGTCCATCAAAACACCACGATCCCAATGATATAACTCCCATAACCGTCCTGGGAACGGTATTCCTTAAACAAGCTAAAAATCATAAACTCCATGTATTCCTAAGGCTGGCTACATGGCTCCGCGGTGTCTAGACCCCTGCTGTGTGGGAAGCTCGCTTTTGGCCGGGATGACCAAATGGTATCCTGTCAAATAGCCTGTTTACACTCAACTGTGATCTGCCTGTGAAGAATAAATACTTTGTTCTTTGCTAATTAAACAAACCTTGGGACAGTCAGACAAAAAGGGGCTTCATGAAAAGAGCTCTATCAGCTACAAAGAAAAAAGGGAGACCCCCCAGGCTTGAAAGCCTGCTACCCCTAGACACAAGATTTTGATCTGGGGTTGGTAACGACAATCGGTGCAGGAAACCAATTGCGATTGTGTTATCTTTTCTCACGGCTCTTCCCTGACACCTACCACTATCCTGTTACTTATGCTGCAGCTACAGAACTGATGCCAACTGTCAGAAACTGACTGGACAGGACTTGACACCGTTTATGTGGGACCCAGCCTAGAGGTGGCCACTAACGATACAATGTCTACCGAAAAATTGTTTGCGCAATCAGATAATTCGTTCACTACACCATCAACAAACCAATCTTTGCTTCCTATCACAACCAACAAGAGGTTGTCCTCTACTGCAGAACTATTGCGTCTGTGCAGAAAACTCCAGCCCACATGTGAGTGATTGAGAGTGGCGCATAGCTAGATTTGGCTGACATTTCCTTTAAGATACACAATGTCAGATCATGCACTGGAGTAGCAGTCCCAATAATTCAAGTTCACATTATTTTAGGGGAAGGATTCACGATCAGTAGGAAACACAATGAGGGAGGGACCTACCAAAGGCTTACAAACTAAAGAAGGGGAAGGGGTTGAAGGACTAAGGCTTGATTCACAAGGTGTCCAGTGCTGTCAGTTTGACAGTTGGCATCAGTTTTGTGCGAGTTTTCTATGGCTTGGTTCACACATAAATACGTACATTTCCAGTCCTGTCCGTTTTGTATTAATTTTCTATGGGTGTGTTCCCACATAAAAGGTGTACAGTTCCAATCCTGTCAGGTAAAACTGATAGGACAGGACATGTACAGATTTGTGTGTGAACCAAGCTTGTCTCCAGTCCCAGCCGCCCAGCTCTCTGCATACACAGGACACAGCCTGTGTCAGACCATGCCTGTGTACTGATGGACAATGTTTGTGTATGTGGGCAATATTTGTGTATGAGTCCCCTGACCTCCCCCACTGACCTGACAACCCTGTGCCCCACATTACTGTGATGATTGGTGGGCAGGAGATAATATTTTATAACTCCCTGACTCCTATCTGCAGCTCAGGGAGCAGGAACAATCTGCACAGAGGTCAGGCATACTCTGTAATTGCTCACCCCCCTTCCTTTCACTATTCAGTCTCACTAACTAACTGACCTGCCCTCTACTCTTTCATCTGCTCTGCTCACTCCAGCCTGCATTTTTTTTATTAGCCCTTTCAATGCTTGTCCTAGCTTCTTCTGTGTATCCCAATTTAATAAATTTGTAGCTGCTGCTGATCTATTAATGTCTTAAAGTGTACCAGAGATAATTGATACTTACCGTTTTATACATACCTGGGGCTTCCTCACACCCAATGCACACAGATCACTCCCACGCCGCTGTTCTCTTCTGCCTCCTGCTCCGGTATCGGGTCCCATTAGTTCTGCCAGTCTGCGCAAGAGAAGTGTGCCCTCTACATATCCCTGCGGCGGCCGCTGGAGAGATGTGGAAAGAGTGCACTTCCTCTTGCGCAGGCTGGCTGAACTAAAGTGACCTGATGCCGGAGCTGCAGGCAGAAGAGGACAGCGGCGTGGGAGCGATCCATGCGCATGGGGTGAGAGGAAGCCCCAGGTATGTATAAAAAACAGTATTGATCATCTCTGGTTTCCTTTAAGGTGGCCATACATCAGCAACTTGGCAGTTAATCAACCGTCTGATTCAATAATTATTGAATCGGATGAAAATCTTTGCTGCCAAATGCATGCCCGATTGAAGATAGGTTGCATATATCAGTTGGACATGCTGCAAGATGTAGGGACGACTTTCTGGATTGGGTGCGCGATGGCAACGGTGAACGATATCGGGACAAGCAACAAACGTGACGTAACCCCGGCGCTGTTCCCACAGTGTATAAATGTATATGTATGTGTGCATTTATACATTACCTGTCCTGTGTACCGGTGCCCATTAGCCCCAAACACACCGCCGGTGCGTGCTGTGTGCCGGCGGCTTGTATTGGGCTAATGGGGTATCCAGAAGATGGACGGGCACCGCGACACAGGGCAGGTAATGTATAAACACACACATACATGCACATTTATAGACTAGAGCAGGAGTTCCCCAACCCTGTTCTCAAGGCCCACCAACACTGCATGTTTTATGGAAATCCACAGAGGTAGTTAATGAGCTCTGCTGAGACACTAATTACCTCACCTGTGAATGTTTGTGGTATCCTTCAAAACATGTAGGGCCCATTTCCACTAACGCGAATCTGCATGCATTTTCAACATGCATATTCGGATGACATGTACAAGTCAATGGGGCCGTTTCAGTTACAGGAAAAATTTGCTTACCCCCGCAGGCAAAAAACAAAAAAAAAAAAAACACAACAACAAAAAAAACGTGTCCGCCTCTGTCAACATTTTCTGTGCTGTTTAAATGGTTTTGTGAAATGCGTATGCATTTTTGCATGCGGAAGTCAATAGTAGTGAATAGTGATAGTAAAAATCACATCAAATCGCATGAAAAACCATACACATGCAAATTTGCAGAATTTTTCTATGCAGATTCGCCTAGGTATTGTGGAAATGGGCCCATACTGTTGATGGGCCTTGAGAACAGGGTTGGTAACTCTGGACTAGAGAATGGTTGCAGACTCGGCCGGTTCCTGAGAGATTTCATGCTGAAATTGTTTAACCATTTATGCTGCCTGGTAGGGATGCTCGCTGGATTCCGCGGAATTCTTAATTCTGCGATTCCGGCCGAAATTAGGTCAATTCCGATTCCGGTGGTCGGAACGGAATTGCTAAACCTGTCAAATGGAAGGAGGGAGGAGGATATCATCTTCCAGGGAATTGTAGTTTTTCAAAAGCCAGCTTACATACCATGGCTGGGAATTGAACCCAGGCCTCAGTGTGTGTTAGGCAACTGACTTATCCGCTATACCACCAACCACACTACATGCTGAAGCCAGCCTGGCATGTACCATTATGATCAATCCTAGAGAAAAAGTAGCATGCTTAAGGATTTGTAGCATGTCAAAAACCAACTCACCATGGCTGGGAATTGAACCCAGGTCTCAGTGTGTGTAAGGCAACTGACTTATCCGCTATACCACCAACAATACTACATGCTGAAGCCAGCCTAGCATGTACCATTGTGATATACCCAAGAGAAAAATGAGCTCTCTCTCTAGGACTTGATGTCATTGAACTGAATTTTCAGCTTAAAACCATCAACGGATACCGGCAGAATTTCACAGGCATTTTCGGAATTCCGCCAGATTGGAAAAGGGGGAGAGGGGGAGGGGGGAGGGAGAGGGAGAGGGAGAGAGAGAAATCTACCTGGCTATCTGGGGTTCTCTTCGGACAAATGTTGAACACAAAAGGCAAGGCCATGCTTGGCCTGATCATAATGGTACATGCTAGGCTGGCTTCAGCATGTAGTGTTGGTGGTATAGCGGATAAGTCAGTTGCCTAACACACACACACACACTGAGACCTGGGTTAAATTCCCAGGCATGGTATGTAAGCTGGCTTTTGAAGAGATAGAGATATATATATATATATATATATATATATATATATATATATATATATATATAGATAGAGATATATATATATATATATATATATATAGATAGAGATATATATATATATATATATATAGATAGAGATATATATATATATATATATATATATATATATATATATATATATATATATATATATATATCGTATTTTTCGGACTATAAGACGCACAAAAGTGGGGGGAGAAAGTGGGTGCGTCTTATAATCCGAATACAACATTTTCACTGGAGCTGTTCCCATTCTCCTTCCTCCTGTCCCCTCCGATGTGCTGTCCCCCACCCCGACCTCCTTCGATATACCCTACATATCCATATGCTGCACGCCGCAGGTTATGGAAATATTGTATCCTAAACGTCAGCACAGCTTGGGAGTGCATCTGCGAATCAGGCGGGGGGGTGCTGCCTCAGCCCGCCAATCATGGGCATCCACAGCTAACTCCTTCTCCTTACAGGACGCGCTAGTCCCGCGGGCGGGACCATTGGGGCCAATCACTGCACTTCCTCAGTAGCAGGGAGCTGTGGGCGGCCATGATTGGTTGGCTGAGGCAGCACCCACCACCTGATTCGCAGATGTATTCCCAAGCTGTACCACGCTCGTGTTCTGCCCGCCCATCACCGGCTTCTACATTGTTGTGACCTGCGGCTGTCCTCGTGTTCCGCCCGCTGTCTTTTCATTACAGGGCTCTTCAACGGTTTGGCTTGCGGGCATGCTTGTCTTCTCCCCCGCCCTCTGCCCATCACCGGCGTCTCAATTGGTTTGGTCTGCGGCGATGCTCAGGTTCCGCCCACTCTCATCCCATCACCGGATTTCCCGTGGCATGCTTGTCTTCCCCCCCACCCTCTGCCATCACCGGCCTCTCCATTGGTTCTGCCCGCGGCGATGCTCGGGTTCCGCCCACTCATTCATTGGTTCTGCCGGCGGCGATGCTCGGGTTCCGCCCACTCATCCCATCACCGGCTTTCCCGTGGCAACGCTCGTGCTTGTGGTCATCCTCTTCCTATGCCGCATGGAGTGATAGAGCTTGATCCACGCACTCTTCACATCTTGACCTGAGAGCTGCTGTGCTTCCATGCACCAGGTAATCTTTGCCCCTTGGTGTGTCCGTTCTCATTTTTCTATGCATTTGTGAGGCAAGCATCTCTTCAAATGTGATTTGCAGGGATTACAGTTCATAGGATTTATGGCATTAGTGCACTTTTTACTGACACAGCTAATAATTTTGTGACTGCAGGGAAACTCTGCACATCAGCACTTTTTTGTACAGATTTATTGCACTGTAGCACTGTATTATCCCTAGGGATCTATGAACTGTGGCATTGTATGTACTGTAGTTATAATTATCATTTCCACCTTGTTTTTATTGTAAATTGCATTTGCATTACTTTTTTGCTCATGAACCCTTGTACCTTGTCACTCAGCAGTGACTCAAGTTGGCCAGACACTGAACGATTTCTCCTCCTGACAGAGGACGCAGTATGACAAAGGGACACAGGAGACAGAGGACCCAGGGGCACAGAGGAAACAAACACAGAACACAGAGGGATGGAGGACACAGGAGGAAACAGGAGAACAAAGGGAACAATAACTGGGTGGGAAGGTCCCTAAGTCACTCCTGGAATATGGATGCACCTGGTTCAGTATACATCTTTTTTTCCTTGTTTTTCTGTCCTCTAAACCTAGGTGAGTCTTATAGTCCGGAGCGTCTTATAGTCAGAAAAATACGGTAGATAGATTATCTATCTATCTATCTATCTATCTGTCGGTCCGTGAGCATGAAGAAAAGCTATATGCCATGCTGAATGTGTTTAGCTCGGCTGCTGCTGTTCTTTTGGCTTTGGAATTTGTGCTTCTGCAACTGTATGCTTGGTCCTTACGCTTTCCATGCTAATAGCTATACGGCTTGCTTTACCTTTGCTGGATTATCCAAGTTGGAGAACTGTTTTCCGAATGAGGAGGTGTTCCCAAGTGGAAATTATTTGCAGCCTTAGGATTTAGTTCCCGTGATTGGCCGGCATGTGCGAATGATGACAGAGGTGGCGTGTTTGCATTAACAATTCTGTTATTTTAATGTTGTGCATTGCATGTTTATCCACCAATATTTTTGACCAACAAATACTATTTTTTTTTCTAACTACACTGGTGGCTGGCTTAGCACCCCTTTCTTTTTGGTCCTAATGACAATGGTGTATTAGCAAGGCAGTGTCTCTATAGTGGCTACAACTATATTGCAAAGAAGATGTATCCTTCAAAATACCCTCCCAATTTCTCTCTTTTTCCTAAACCTAATGTTATTTTATTTTACCAGGAGTCTGCAAGGTTTGGGCAATTCATGGTTGGTTTCTCACCGCAGTACTATTTGGATTGCAAGCTATAGGAGGGATAGGCAGCGTTTCCCCAAATGACTTGCCTGCAGAGAAACGCTGCAAATTCGGCCCGGATTAGGCCCTACTGGAAATGGGCCTTTAGTGATTACCAACGAAGGTCTGAAATACTGAAGGTTTGAAAGATCTGTGAAAGTTGTCTGCTGTTTACCTCAAATGTCTAGTGAGCTAAACAAGCATATGGGTGAGAGGTCACAGATTTCCATTACCATTTGCATTAATAAATCAGTCTCACTGTCTAATCATTGCTGTCTGGCCAAAGCTACCATGCGTCAGTGATAGGGCCGCACTCTGTGGTGAGTGCTAGCATTAGCAAGTGCCTGGCTGGTGCAGTGTGACAGGTGATAAATTCACTCCTTCAGCTCAGTCCAATTTGCATCCGCTCTGCGTTGTCCACCTGTACAAAACAATCACCACTTACATGTCTGGCCATCAATCGCCACTGCTCAGTTCCTCTGTACTCAGCCCGGAGGCCGGCAGAAGCATTGTGCTCTCCATAGGCTGCATTAGACCAATTATCCCTAGCAACAAGGAGAATTTGTATTGGTCCACCATGAATCAGAATACTCCCCATTGCTGAGGATTCCCATTAGTCGTTTGCAGCCCATTGGAGATCCCCGTACTTCTGCTGGGCTGCGTACAGGGGCCGAGCGATTGGGTAGATGCGTTACCATAACATATGCTATATGGAGGAATTCATCCGCTAACAAGGATTATCGTGGGCTGCACAGAAGTGGGGTCTGCATACCGAAATGGATTCCATGGATCCATTGCAGAGACAAATATAAAAAAATAGGAGCCATTAATTGACAGTTTTGCAATGAGATCAAAACAGACAAAAAAAATTATGTCTGTTTTCCACACAAGTGGAAACAGTCTCAGGCCCAGTGCACACCAAAACCTCTAGCAGATCTGCAAAACGCTATTGATTTTGGGAGCAGATTTTAGAGCGATTCTAGGCATGTTTAGAGAGGATTTCTAAACATACCTAGCGGTTTTGGCTGCGTTTTGTGTGCAGATTACACAAGTTGTTACAGTAAAAGCTGTTACTGAACAGCTTCTGTAACAAAAACGCCTGGCAAACCGCTGTTAAGTAGCATTTTTCAGAGCGGTTTGCGTTTTACCTATCCTTTACATTGAGGCAGAAACGCTTCTGCAAACCGCAAACGCGCAGCAGGAGGCACGTTTACGGTTTGCTACTATCCTCAAACAGACAGTGTGCACCATCTTATTGAGATAGATACATTAACCGGGCGGTTTGACAGGCGGATGCGGCCAGCAGATCGCATCAAAAACCGCACGGTGTGCACTGGGCCTACCTGTGTCGCTACTGAATCTTTACATACTTGTCAAGATTTCTTATTCAAAATTAAGCTTTTCAACCCATTTCCTACTAGTTACTTATACTATATTGACATTACTATGGATACAATTTTAACTCATGAGTTTATCTTCATGGATAAAAAAAAAAACCACACATGGTCACCAAATGGCTCTCTCCTTTTTGACTCAGGCTGTTTATGCAGTTGGTGAACAAGGACACTGCATCCAAGTATATGAATAATCCAGTGCAAGTAGTGAGGAGCTGTGAACGAGAGCTCTGTGCTCCGGCATAGCAACCAGGCATTAAAATCCATACCTACTGATTGCTAGAGTCACCCGTGTTTTCACAAGCACAAAATATGCCTATAAACACTTCCTCTGACTGCCCCCCCCTCACACACACACACACACACACACATCACCCAGTCCCATGCACGCCACTAGGACTTCTCAAAAGCTGCTCCAACACTATGGAACTCCCTACCTCCCCCCAGTAGGGTTGCCTCCACCAACATCTTCAAGAAGGCCCTCAAAATGCACCTTTTCACCCTGCCTCCTCCACCACCACCACCACCACCACCTCCTCACTGGTGCTCTAAACCCGTAGCCGAAATCTGGTATCCTACCTTTCCCTCTAGATTGTAAGCCTTCGGCAGGGTCCTCCTCCTTGTGCCTCACACCTGTTCACGTACCTCCCATCCAGTAACTGACTAAGCATTACCTTGTACTCCTACTGTGTTGCGTGATCTGTTTTGCATGTATTTTTGTATTGTCTTATTGCTGTATGTCACCCCTAAATATTGTCTGTAGCTTAAACTAATGCCCAGTGCTGTGTAATATGTTGGTACTTTATAAATACAATAAATAAAAACAAACAACAACAAGGGTCATGAATGACTGTCTCCACTTTCACATATCTGATGCCTTTTTTCCAAGTTGCTGACTTATTAAAAGGACCTCTAAAACAGGAAAGATATAGGAGGTTGCCATATTTATTTCCTATTAAATAATACTAGTTCCCTGGCACCCTGCTGATCTTTCATGCACCAGTAGTGTCTGAACCACTCACCTGAAATAAGCATGCAGTAAAACTTGAATTTGCTTATTGATCTGCGACTTTGAGCTAAACTTAGGGCTGGTGCACCCCAGAGCGGTTCTGGAGCGTTTTTTAAAACGCTTGCAGGGGGAAAACCGATTGGCTAATGAAAGTGAATGGGATGGTGCACACCAGAGCGGCTCGTTTTTTTGCACAAACGCAAACTCAGGGGCTGCAGCATTTTTGAGATTTCTGAGGCGTTTCTGCCTCAATGTTAAAAGTATAGGAAAGTGGAAAACAGATCTGGAAAACGCTAGATCAGAGTGGTTTTCCAGGCGTTTTTGTTACAGAAGCTGTTCAGTAACAGCTTTTACTGTAACAATATTTGTAATCTGCTACACAAACGCTCCAAAAAAAAACACTAGGCATGTTTAGAAAATCTCTCTGAACATGCCTAGAATCGCTCTGAAATCTGCTTCAAAAACCTCTAGCATTTTGCGGATCTGCTAGAGGTTTTTGGTGTGCACTGGGCCTTAAACTGGTATCCCAAGTGTATGTACACTAGCCCTGTGGGCTGGTTCACACCGCAAACCTTTTAAGCATTAGTAATTTGAAAAGCTCTTGCTAATGCAATGCTATTAGCATTTTTTTTATTTTTATTTTTTTTACAAAATCACATCGCTCCAGCGAGAACACGCACATAGGATAACTTAAGCGAGAGATTTTAAAATCAAAAGTGCTTAGAAAAAACTCTTGTAGTGTGAACCAGCCCTTAGGCCAGAAACCCACTGGGAGCGCTTTGTAAGCGAGTGATTTGAAAAAGCTCTTGGTAATGCAATGCTATGGGGGATTTTTATAAAATCACATCACTCAAGTGGGATCACACCCATAGCATTACATTAGCTAGAGCTTTTCAAATCACAAAGCGCTCAGAAAAGCTCTCCTAGTGGGTTTCTAGCCTTAAAGTAAGCCTGAGATAGGGCAGGAAGGAAAAACAAAAAAAACCACACACATATATCCAGGGCTCCTTCATCCCCTCCAGGGCTTCCTCCCTCGCCGTCCTCCTCCCGCTTTTGGTCCTTTTGCAATTGGCCCCAGAAAGTCTCCGGTCTGGGGCCAACTGCCCATGTGTAGCCTAGCCGTACGCTCCTGTCGCCGAGAGCGTTCTGCGCCTGCCCAGTACTACTGGGCAGTATGCTCCTAGTGATGGGAGAGCGACGGGGGTGTGGCCAGACTGCACCTGCCCCAGTAGGATTTTCCGGTGGCCAGTTGCAGACCAACCAGGCGGCAAATGAGGATGGCGAGGGAGCAATCTGCCTGGAGGAAAAGAGTGTGTGTGTGTGTGATTTATTCCCATTTCAGGTACACTTTTAAGAACACCTGAAGTGATAGGAATATGGAGGTTGACACATTTATTTACTTTAACCACTTGAGGACTGTAGGGCTAAACCCCCCAGTGACCAGGCCATTTTTAGCAAAATTGGCCACTGCAGCTTTAAGGCCAAGCTGCAGGGCCACACAACTGAGGGCACAAGTGATTTCTCCCCCCCCCCTTTTCTCCCCACCAACAGAGCTCTCTGTTGGTGGGGTCTGATCGCTCCCCCCATGTTTTTTTTAGATAATTTTTTTTTTTTTTTTTAAACCCTGTTTTTTAAAAATTTCTTCCCTCCCCACAGCCAGCCAATTATGGTGATCGGCTGTCATAGGCTTTTGCCTATGAGAGCCGATCGCTCTCTTGTCCCCCATGGGGACAGCCGTGTCACACGGCTGTCCCCAGTGCAGCGCTGCTGCTCTTCGCAGCACTGCACCTAGTAAATAGACGGCATGATCGCCGTCTAACAGTCTCCTAAGCGGCAATAGCCGCTCGGAGACTGAAGGCGGGGCGGAGCTCCGCCCTCCAAGCATGAGATGCGCGCGATCTCATGCAAATTACAGCCCCAGGACTTTACACCAATCGGCGTTAGGCGATCCTGGGGCTGCCGCCGCGGCCATGCCCATTGGCATTAAGGTTAAGGTCGCATTCATAGTGGGACGTTATAAAGTCTTATAACGCAGGTTACCGCACTGCAATGCTAATCCTATGGGCAGTTCACAGTGCGACGTTAAAGCCGCATTACAAATGTTGCGTTATGGTAACTCACTGCTTGCAGTGCGTTACCTCTTAACGCAGGCACGTTGCAACTTTAACGTCCCATTAAACTTCAATGCCCCACTGTGAATAGAGCCTTAAACAATGCTCATTGTCTGGCTGTCCTACTGATCCGCATTACAAAGTGGCTGTTACACAGCACCACAACACTGAGTTGAGTTAAGATTTGTTACAAATGGGGACTTAGGGCTGGAACCCACTAAGAATAGCAAATCGTGGTTGCTATTGCTTGCTTTTTATGCAAGCATCTTGTAAGCAATTTCATGAGCTATTTAACAAAAAAAAAAAAAGTAGCTTTTTGACAGCGGTTGTTATTTGGATACTTTTCCGTTAGCTGTGCGCATCCACTAGGTGGCGTTAATTACTATTCCCCCTCCAGGCCGCCATTGATAGTAGGGAAAGATGTAATTCTGGTGGAGTTTTATCACCACTTAGTGGATGTGCCCAGCTAACGGAAGAGTACCGTTATTTGTGATTAGCGAGTTCAATTCTTATTGGTCATTTCCAATTTTTTTTTCCTATTTTTTTATTTTTAAGATTGCATGTGTGGCAATGTGATTATTTTAAAGTGGCCGACACATCTGACTGGCTGTCTGGAACCATGTGGAATATAAAAGCAGAGTTTCTCAAAAAAAATTAAGTGCATCCTGCAGCTCTGTGAACTTCCCTTCATCCAGAAGACAGTAAACAGGAAGTATCACGGCACATTTAAAGCATCATGGGTAAAACAAGGGCTAGTTGTGGGTACTTCCTGTACTTAAGGGCTCTTTCGCAGTGCGGTGTTAAAGTCGCACGTTATAAAATACTTTAACGCAGCGTAACGCACAGCAATGCAAAGTCTGTGCGACATTCAGAGCACACACGTTGCGTTAGTGTGTAACATGTAGCATTATTAGAATGTGCTGCATGCTATGCGTTTAGCAATGTATCTGCTGCGTTATGTGTGTTGCACATGCTCAGTAATTTTTTTTTTTGTTCTTTTTAAATGTAACGCATGCGCTGTTTTCATTCCATCAGTATGCGACAAAAACGGCACACCAAGAGAAAGCAGTGCAAAATAACGTCCAATTTCATAACCTACATGTGCTATATTTGGGGCACGTTGTGCGACTTAAACGTCGTATCAAACGCAACGTCCCACTGTGAAAGAGGCCTAAACAACAACAAAAAACACAAAACACACAAAAAGGGCTATGTGTAGCAATTCATTAGGTGATTTGACAGCACTTACTTTACATTGGAGCACAAATGCTACTTGTTCTGCAATTGCCCTCATCACAATCGCTCCAGTGGGTTCCTCTCAAGTCACTTACATTGGCAAACACACACACACACACACACACACACACACACACACACACACACACACACACACACACACACACACGGTAATTAGAGCAATGTGTGCAGTGACTCAGCCTGGGAATGGATCACGTCATGCACTCAGTCTTGTGCCAACAACCAAAAATAAACAATTAAATCAAGAATTTCTCCACACACACACACACACACACAACTGAATGTTTGAGCCAACGTCACTGAGCATTCCTGTTTAGCAGATCTGCACTACAGTTGATCATGAATTCAAACTTTGGGGCAATTTGGGGCCCTACACTTACGCAGGATTAACTTTATCTGAACCACAATTTTGCATGAGGTTATTCAGATTTGAAAGGCTCATGATAAAAGATCAAAGAGATTCTAAATTTAGCAGCTTTCACACTATGCATGTTGCATTGCTATGCGTGTTATTGTGACGTACGCTGATGCACAGATATGAAAAATCACTCCTGCAAAACACAAATGCAAGTGTGAATGGGCCCTGAGGTCCAGTGCACACCAGAAACCTCTAGCAGATCTGAAAAACGCCAGAGGTTTTTGAAGCAGATTTCAGAGCGATTCTAGGCATGTTTTCTAAACATGTCTAGCGTTTTTTGGAGCGTTTTTGTGTAGCAGATTACAAATATTGTTACAGTAAAAGCTGTTACTGAATAGCTTCTGTAACAAAAACACCTGGAAAACAGCTCTGATCTAGCGTTTTTCAGAGCCGTTTTCCACTTTCCTATATTTTAACATTGAGGCAGAAATGCCTCAGAAATCTAAAAAATGCTGCAGCCCCCGAGTTTGTGTTTGTGGAAAAAAACGAACCTCTCTGGTATGCACCATCCCATTCACTTTCATTAGCAAAGCGGTTTCCCCCCTGCAAGTGTTTTTAAAAACACCATAGAACCGCTCTGGTGTGCACCAGCCCATAGAACTTCTGCTACTTTCATGCTGGGGTTTTGCGATGCATGGCATCAGGACAAGAATTGCATTACTAACGTGACGATGTAGTTACATTGTAATTGAAGGCATACAGCGCAATAACGCATAACGTGTGCGTTATTACAGTGAAGCATCGTAGAAAGCACAATGCAACTTTTCCTGGCACAAGTTTAGGAGACCCAGCAGGAAACCTCATAGGGCAATTCAGCTAACGTGATTGAGTGGAAGACACCCTCTCGAACTGCTAGTTTTCAGATTGGTTGTAGTAAACTACACCCACACTATTCAGCCAATCGCAACACTTTGCGCTGTAGCGGGTACCGTAATTGGAGAACTGTTCCTTATTAAGATCCTGCTGGGTCACTTATGCTACGTACACACATGCGACAACGATCGTTCGTTGAGGACGACGAACGAACTTTTAATTGACGAAAGAACGACCGAAGTAAAGTTAGTTGTAAAAAGTGTGTAACGATCACATCGTTAGAACGAACGTTACACCACGTAAAAGCACTTAATGCGCCTGCGCATAAAATTGTAAAGTTCCTTGGAGAAAAAGTGAAATACGCATGTCCAGCCTGGTACGAACGATCGTTTCCAACGATGTACCACTTTTGCTAACGATCGTCGGTGGTAAAAATCCGCCAAGACAGAACTTTGTTTTGTAGCAATTTGCCTCGTTCGTCGTTTGCCTTAATAGTCGTTGGTTCGTTTTTTGTAACGATCGTCGGTAAAGATCGGGGAACGATCGTTACAAACGACTATAGTCGCATGTGTGTACGCACCTTTAGACTAGACTAGCACTCTTTTTCTTTTCCAATCCTGCTTTTGTAGGATGTGCAATGCCCCAATGCGAAACTAAAGCCTGGTACTCACTTTAAATTATAATTAGCCAATCACTGACCAATTTTAGCACCTCCATGTAGTTTGAGGGTTTACCTACACAATCTGCTTATAGTATTCATTATCTATTCACCCTCCGGCTTGGAACCTTTTTAGGAATTGTGCAGCGATTCTTAAGGCTCATACACACATCAGACCATAGTCTTTGGAAAATGAAAGATCACAGACCAATTTTACCCCCTTCCATGTAGTATGAGAGCTATACCTACACAGTCTATTCTATGGAGCTGAACTCCCCATCAGACAGAAATCTTTGCAAGATGCTGCACACACAGATGCTGTACACATGCAACAGATCAGTATCTGCAAAAGATCTGTTCCTGCAAAATGCATTCATAGTCTATGATATCTGCAGATCCTCATACACACCTTGTTTAACAGACATTCATCTGCAGATCAGATCCACCAGGATGGATTTTCAGATCTGCTGCAGATGATTGTCTGATATGCAGATGAATGTCTGTTAAACAAGGTGTGTATGAGGATCTGCAGATCTCATAGACTATGAATGCAATTTGCAGATACTGATCTTTGGCAGATACTGATCTTTGGCAGATACTGATCTTTTGTGTCTGTACAGCATCTGTGTGTGCCGCATCTTGCAAAGATTTTTTTATGATGGGGAGTTCAGCTCCATAGAAAAGACTGTAGGTATGGCTCTCATACTACATGGAAGGGGGTAAAATTGGTCTGTGATCTTTCATTTTCAAAAGACTATGGTCTGATGTGTGTATGTGGCCTTAGTGTGATTGCGTTTCCCGCCACCTAGAAGCACTTCTGATTAGCGCTTTTAGTTTGCTTGTTTTTTTCTAAATAAACTTTATTATACTCACTGGGTGCTGGATGTCCGACTTGCATCCATAGCCCCGCCTCCTCCTAAAGTAAGAGGTCTTAGGGACTTCTCTAGGACCAATCAGAGAAGCGCCTTTAACGCACTAAAAATGCTGCATGTCCTGCTATTACCCCTAATTGAAATCATGCTAGTGAGTTCCCTGCAACTCATTTTCATTGGCAAAGAGTTTTTGGGAATCGCCGGCAATTGTCTGCGATCCCAAAACACTGACAAAAATCGCCCTAGTGGGTCTCAGCCTTCATACTACAAGGACATAGTAAGATTGGTCAGTAATTGGCCAATCATAATTGAAAGTGTATCAGGCTTAAGGTGGCCACATACAATACAATAAAATGATCCGATTTTACGGCAATTCGATAAAAATATGATCAGATCTCCCAAAAAGAAAAAAAACCCAAAAGCTTTTTTTTTCCATCGACTGAAAAATCTGATCGGATTTCCCGGTTTCTTCGATTTTTATCGGTTCGGAATGCCAGATATTTTTCTTCAATCTTTCTAAAGATTGTATGGTGTGCGTTAGATTGTCAATTTATTAATATACACACACCTTAGCAATTTTGTCAGAGTTTCCAATAATTTTTATCATAATTGGGGAAAAATTGAACATGTGTGTGTGTGTGGTACATTGGTCATATTTTTGAAATGTTACAATTAGTCAGAAAAATTGATTGCAATTCTTAAATTGAACAGATAATTTAAAAAAAAAAATGTATGGTGTATGGCCACTTTTAACTTTCCAATTCTGATTGCATTAAGGCAAAATATCACGAGCAACCCAAGGCAGTTGCTGCTCATTACAGTTTCCACCGCGTACGTACAAAAAGGGCGCCCGGACAAAAAGGGCGCGGGGTGTAAACTCTAAATAATAATTAATCATTAATAGGGTTTATAAAAATAGTGTGCTATATTTCGTTTACAAATAAGGTTTAACAAAATTATAAATCATTAAATAATGTTTATGAAGTCGGAAATTGTGAAAACGTTATTCTTCCCTGTTTCTAAAGTTAAACTTATAATTACGTTTATGAAAAAAACAATAATATATGTTTAATTGTTATAATTCTATATTATTGTGAATAACCTTCATTTACGATTTGTTCTTATAATAAAATCTGAAAATATTCTTTATAACAATGATATAAATATAACTACGTTCGTAATAAGTGTTGTAAAACATTAGTAATTATTACTAAATTTTTATCAAAACTTTACCTAAGCCTACTCTTACACAGAACCCTCCCTGTACCTATCCCTAACCCCTAGACCCCCCTGTTGGTGCCTAAACCTAAGACCCCCCTGTTGGTGCCTAAACCTAAGACCCCCCTGTTGGTGCCTAAACCTAAGACCCCCCTGTTGGTGCCTAAACCTAAGACCCCCCTGGTGGTGCCTAAACCTAAGACCCCCCTGGTTGTGCCTAAACCTAAGACCCCCCTGGTGGTGCCTAAACCTAAGACCCCCCTGGTGGTGCCTAAACCTAAGACCCCCCTGGTGGTGCCTAAACCTAAGACCCCCCTTTATTATGTGGATAATAATGTTTTACTAATTGTGGATGCAAAAAATATTTTGCAATTTACGTTACGTACTGATCGCTTTATTTTGTGAATAATAATGTTTTACAAACAGTATGGGATAAAACTTTAAATAATGTTTTAATTAGTTAAATAAGATAAATATGTTTAGTATTTTTATAAACGTTATTCGGCACAGGTGCATTTTATAAACGTAAATCACCACAAGCACACTTATAAATCATTAAAAATCTCCTGGCGCCAGTTGTAAACGTTATTTATGTCCTGCGCCCTTTTTTCCTGCTCGGCGCCCATTAAACGCTATTTATTATGAGAGTGAATGGCGGCGCCCTTTTTGTCCACTAGCGGCATGCGCCCTTTTTTCCCGGTTCCGTTTCCACCACCATCATCATCATCAGTTTTTGATGCAGACCACCTAATGTCTGTTGTGCAGTGGCCCTGCACATATCAGGCCAATCAAAAACAACTGACAACTGAGTGAAATTTACAATGATTGTGATGTTAAAAAGTTCAGCCAGTGCTTGAAGAGAGGAAAACAATTGGAATACATTTCAGTTATTCAGGTCTCTATAAACAAACAGTCATTGCGTAGTTTATTTCTGAAATGTTTGGCTAAATGAGTGTTCAAGTTGTAACATGCATATCTAGCAGTATGAGAATTTCTGACTGTTTTGTGTAGTGAGACAGGACTGAGAAATGTCTGCCACATACACTGAATGCTACACTTTCATAATAAATAGATTAAAAAAATGTAATATTTATATTTTTGATCTTAAATTTCAACAGTATAAACATTCACAATAACCACAGGTGATGGGAGTTTAAAGACTTACCTGCAGTGTAGATTTAATGCTCTAGCTTTAATAGGTGAAACACTGTTGACCAAGGAGATGGAAATCCACTCAGTCATACACCCTGGAGCATCAGCGTTCTCACACTACCACCTGTAGTAAGAGGTAAGCTGTGCTATTTGTCCCACCTCAAAGGGAGTGTTGTATGTAAATGAGGGTGAGGAGAAGTCTGTCCTTGCTGGATGTACTGTGAAAACGCTCCTTTGTTGACTCCTTTCTTGTACAAAATCGAATTTCCATTGACACAATTTATTTCAAAAGAGTCATGAGTTCTTCAGGATTTCTCGCCACAGTGACTGTGCATTTACAGAGCTGATGTAATCCACTTGGTAAGTCAAACAGTAACCAAGCAGCTGTCTCCTCATCCATCCAGGATGATGGAAGCTGACAAAACCTGTTTCTGGGTACATGCTGTCTTTATTAAACATTATAGCTAATTATACTGTACATTTTTTTTAAAGATATGTTTTATTGATTTTAATTATACATTTACACAATACTGAAGTGATAACAGATGCACTCTAGTAAAATGGCTCAGTGTGCTCAGGCAAACCAGTCGACTGGCATTGCAAGTGAAGTGAAAATAAATCGCCATTATCCAGAGATTTAGGCTGCTTTCACAGTGAGACGTTACAGGCGCACGTTAGTGCAGCCTGTAACGCTCCCCAATGCACAGCAATGTAACTGCAATGGGCTGTTCACAGTGCCCACATTGCGTTACATTGTAACGCTGCACGTCAATCTAAAGTGCAGCATGCTACGGCGTTACAGCGGCTTTGCCGCGTTAGCCTGCTTGCACAGGCGCAGTGATTAGCCACATGGCTAATTAATATTCACTGCACTGTGTTGACGTCACTGGCAGGACCACGTGATGCGGAGTGTTCCGCTCACGTGGTCTCCACAAGCGCATGCGTACTATAGTACGCATCACGGACGCATCAAAGAGCCGCGTTAACGTCCTCTGCCACCACCACCATGCATTGCATTAGGTGCATGTTATGCGACCTTAACGTAGCACCTAACGCAACGTCTTAGTGTGTAAGAAGCCTTAAAGGGAACCTGAAGGGAGAAGTATATGGAGTCTGCCATACTTGTTTCCTTTTAACCAGTACCAATTGCTTGGCATCCTGCTGATCTCTTTGGCTGCAGTACTGTCTGGATCACACACCTGAAACAAGCATGCTGCTAAACCAGTCAGATTTTAGACTTCTGATCTGCATGGTTGTTCAGGGTCTATAGCTAAAAGTATTAGAGACCAGCAGGACAGCCAGGAAACTGGTATTGCTTATTAAAAGGAAATAAAAATGGCAGCCTCCACATATCTTGCGCTTCAGCTTCCTTTTAATGGAGGTGAGTGTATATTTGTGACTAAACCTATGTACACACTTGCCATAACAATGGTTAGTATAACAGATTAACAAGCTATCACCGCCTGCCACGGGCGTAACTAGAAATCTGCAAAACTTTAGATGGGGCCCCTCCCCCCTTGCTTTCTGCACAGGTAAACTGAGAACCAATTTTATTCAATTGGCTAGTGCACACTTGAATGTGTTTTCCCCATGCAGATAAGAACAGCAGTGAAGCACTTGCACACATTTTCTCTATCAATTACATTAGCTTCTGTGATAAAACGTGCATGTTTTTACACATACAGACACAGGTGTACAGAAAACGCATACAGAAAACCGACAGACGAGTGTGCTCCCAGCTTCAGCTTATTGCACTCACTCTATCCATCTCTGATGGAGCAGAACTGGCTCTGCAGAGTCCTCCAGCATCACTACAGTACAGAGCACTTGGGGAGGGGTAGAGAGTTTGGGGGCCGGGCGCATGGAGCAGTGCTTTTCAGTGCTGCTAGATTTGGGCGCAGCCGGCGCCTCTATTGACTTCAATAGGAATCACTCCTATTGAAGCGCTCAGTGAGTTATGTTGGCTCCGTCAGAAGACGGAGCCGAGGTTGCTTAAAAACATAATAATTCGGCCTCCAGCAATCGCTGGAAGCCGAATTATTTCATTCCCCCACTATCCATGGCGGCCTGGAGGTGGAATAGTAATTAAATTGGCCCGGACTTGTACAGAAGCAGGATTAGCTATATACCGCTGTATCCTGCGCCCAAGTCTACCGGCGCCGATTTCAAATGTACTCCCGGGCGCAGTACACAAAAGCCTGCTGTAAACTGAATAGGGACTGTCTACAAATCTTTGTCTGCAAAACTTCCATGGCTGAGCAGATGCAGTCATTAGAACAATTGTGCAGAGAGTAGAAAATGTTTTCTCTCCGTGCCCTTAGTTGTCAGTCACGGGAGCTGCGGGGGCTCCCGTGCGCGCTCCCGCAGCCGGCCGTTAGCCCAGCGATCAATGAAAGGGATTATAGATCCCTTTCATTGATCGAAGCCCCCCCCCCCCCCGCCGCAGAAAAGCCGACAGCGTCTCGTCAGACGCTGCGGTTTTTCTGAGTTCAAAAAGTTCTCCGTCTTCATTCTTCTTCCTGGGAGCCAGATCGATCGCTCCCAGGACTTTTTGACTGTGGCCATCTTGTGGCCACATAGTAAAACTACACCCACATCCACTTTTTATTAAATACATATTTTTTAATATTTAAAATTAGCTGTTTACCTCCCTCATCAAAAAATACCCAAATAAATGTTTTAATAAAAAAAAAATTACAATAATAATACTTTAAAAAAAACATAAATAGTTACCTAAGGGTCTGAACTTTTTAAATATGCATGTCAAAGGAGTATATTAATATAATTTTTTAAATTATGGGCTTGTAAATAGTGATGGACGCAAATTGAAAAAATGCACCTTTATTTCCAAATAAAATATCGGCGCCATACATTGTGAAAGGGACATAATTTAAATGGTGTAATAAGCGGCACAAATGGGCAAATAAAATACATGGGTTTTATTTATGGTAGCATGTATTCATTTCAAACTATAATGGCCAAATCTGAGAAATAATGATTTTTTTTCCATTTCTTTCTTAATATTCTTGTTAAAATGGATTTAGAATAAATTAATTCTCAGCAAAATGTATCACCCAAAGAAAGCCTAATTGGTGCGGCAGCCGCAGGACTGCTCCACGCCGATTGGTGTGAACGGTCTTCTATGACGCTAGCAGGAGATCGCGCGCAGGCTGCACGCGCATCTCCTGCTTGGGGGGTGGAGCTCCTCCCCGCCTTCAGTCTCCGAGCGGCGACTGTTAGACGGGGAAACCGCCGTCTAATTACCCCCTACAGCACTGCGATCAGCAGCAGCGCTGTACAGGGGACAGCCGTGTGACACCGCTGTACAGGGGACAGCTGTGTGACACGGGGGGATTGATCAGACCCCACCAACAGAGATCTCTGGTGGGGAGAAAAGGGGGGGTGGGGAGGAATCACTTGTGTGCTGAGTTGTGCGGCCCTGCAGATTGGCCTTAAAGCTGCAGTGGTCATTTTAGTTAAAAATATCCTGGTCACTAGGGGGGTTTAACACCACGGTCCTCAAGTGGTTAAAGGGAAGCTAAACTGAGAAGGATATGGATTTTACCTTTTACAATAATACCAGCTGCCTGACGCTCCTGCTGATCCTGTGTCTCTAATACTTTTAGCCACAGCTCCTCAACAAGCATGCAGAGCAGGTGCTCTGACTGAAGTCAGACTGGATTAGCTGCATGCTTGTTTCAGGTGTGTGATTCAGCCACTACTGCAGCCAAAGAGATCAGAAGGACTGCCAAGCAACTGCTATTGTTTAAAAGGAAACATCCATATCCCTCTCTGTTAAGGTTCCCTTTAAATATAAAATAATCTAATTTATATTTAGATATCTAAAAAAAAAGTAAATACAAATGTCTATCTCATCACTTTAGTTTCACCCTGGGTTCAATTTAACATTTATGTTAAATGTTACTGTTTAATAGTTGCAGATCCCAGAAAGACACTTTCAGTTTGTCTATACTGGTATTCAGACCCCTCAGAAATACCTGTCCCGGAGACAAATGCCGTATTCATCTTCTAAAATAAACTGATAAACTATAAATAGGTCGCTGGGAAACCTCTACTGTACACAGTGCCATCTTGTGGCCTTTTCTTGCAGTGTGGAACAGCATTAGGATTCATGAGCGAAGATATGGTCTGTGCAGAATGGATTTTGATCTTAATCAAACAGCCTGTTTTTCTCTTTCTTTCTTCTTTTAATGATAGGTATATGAAATGATTAATAATAATTTGGATTTATTTGTAATTTGATTTGTGTTAGGGTTGCTGTCTGTTTTTATCTGTTGATACCTTCATGGCAATGGCTTCAGAAATACAAATTTTGCAGGAGGCAAGTCACCCAAATTTCCCCTCAATGCCACCATTTCAATGGGTGCCGTCAGCAGCGACCAAACTGCCCAAAAAACTCACCCATTTAGTGCTCCACCCGGGACATCCGCAGCCCACCTTGGACTTTGGTAACCTGGGACGTCTGGCCACTGTAGTTATACGTACTGGTGAAATGCTCATGTGGTAGAGTCCCACGTTTGCTGGAAATACTAGCATGCATGGGTAACAAGGTGTCAAAAGAGAATGGAAGAGGGCTTGCTTTTTTGACTGTAAAAATGTAAAAAAAAATACAAAATCGAGAGTATATTTAAAAAAATGTCATACTATAATCTGTGTCTTTGCTGTGATTTGCAGGGGGCAGTTATGGTTAGCCTAAGGGTGGTGGTGGTGGTGGTGGTTAAGGTTAGAGGGGGGGGGGGTAAGTGGTCAGTGTCGGACTGAGAGATGGAAAAGCTAAGGAAATCCACCTTCTGGCCAAGTAGAAGAATCCATGTGTTAGCAATCCCAATAGGAACCTGCAGCAAGTCTTCACTGAGAACAGCAAAACATGATTACTGCTGCTTGGCAGCAAGTAGATTACCTCAGCTTAACCCCTTCCCAGTCCAACACGGTAAGTGGTTAAGGTTATGCATGGGGGCGTGGTTAAGGTTAGGTGTGTGTGGAAGGGGGGTGCTAAGGTTAGACATCTGTAGTGGGGGGGGGGGGGTTCAGTGTGAGAATTTCATGGTTGCTGACAATCCATACTACTTGATGGTGGTGAAAGGGAGGGGGTGGCGGGGTTACGAACACTGACTCAAAATCTGGCGATATTAGTGATGACGTGGATGTAGTGGAGAAGCTACCACCAGCACCAGTAAAGAAGTCCGGGGGATTGAGGGAGCCGATGATTAGCCACTCATGGCAGCGTGAAGTGATAGAGGGAGCCCGTAGTGAGAGTGAAACGGCCGAAGACATTTCTAAACCGGCTCGTACATTGCCAGCCCAGGAGAGGTGGTGAGGGGGTGTTGTTGTTTCGCAGACGTGAATAAAGTAAACAATATGTTTTAAGCAGACACTGATGGATTTGTACAATTGTTCTGTGTGTTCGTTACCACAATGTGGCTCCCCTGGATGGGGTAAACATATATCATTAGCTTTACAATAGCGCTCAATACTATTAGAATTGTTAATATTTTATTCACCTGTAAATTGAATATATATATAGCTGGCTGGCTTGGATTGCGTGGAATGTGCTGATAGTTCCATGGAGGTCTCACTCATATCTGTTGGCTGGCCGTGCAGTGTCTCACCCCTTAACGCCGCTCCTAGGTTAGAGCTGTGGGGAAGGAGGGTGGAGATATCCTAACCTAACTGCTTATGAATGACAATGGGCTCAGCTAATACAGCAGCTGCCCGCTGTCTATACTACTCTGCATTGCCTGCTGAATGAGTGGGGAGAGAGTGACGGCTGGGGGGAGCAGCAGCATTACTGAGAGGAGCTGCTGGCGCAATCAAAATGATCATGATGGGGGTCTTACTTAGCTCAGAGGTAAAAAGCAGAGGTAGTAAGGGAAACTAAGCAGCAGCCCGTTCTGATCTCACCCATAGCCGCCCACACACACAGACACAGTGAGCAGATTGCAGAGCAAGGTGACTTTGGACCGGAAGGCTACAGTTTTCCACTTGCCTCATTCCTCTCCTCTCTCTTAAGTTCCTCTCTACATTTTTTTGCCCTAGACCTGGGCCTTTAGGAGCTTCCTATAAATTCAACCCTGATAGATAGGGCTAGCGCGCTTATTTGATTCACTTTTTCTCCTAAGATTTCTCCTAGGAGATAATTTTTTTTTTTATTTTCTGTTTACAATTACTTTCAGCATTCTGCAATTTAATAAGTACCAAAAAGTATGTGAGAAAAGTAGTTTAAAAATTATTCTGAGCATTTTTTTGTTTGCTGGTAGCTTAAAGCGGTTTAAAACCCTGACATAATATTCAAGAAAAACACGTTTTCCTAATTTTTATATGCCATACTGTTATCATATTTGCATTTGTGCATAAGTATTAGTATTCATTTAGATATTATAGGTTCCCAAAAGTACAGTTTTTTGCTTTGTGAGCTGACTTTGCATTTTATTAATAACTGGTTTTATTCATTATGTAGTGAAGGCAAGACATGCTTTGACTCTCTGTCTGTGTTGAGCTGCTTCTCCACAGTCAGAGAATGTGTCACATTCCTCACTTGATACATTTAAGTAAACACAAGATAACATTATCTAAAGTTCTGATGCGTCCACATTTCACTACACTGAACTTTCAAGCTCTGTGTGTATCCCCTCGAATGCTGGTCTAGTAAAATAAAAAATGCTGGTTGCATTTAATATGCTGTAAATAATGCTTTAGAGCAAAGGTGAAATGCTGGATTATATTCCGCTTTAAAGGGCATTTTATTTATAAGGTGCGAAAATATCACTTAGGAGAAAAATTGAATTGAAAGGAGTAAAGGACCAGTGAATCTTAATTCTTAAAGATCCAACTAAAGCTGTGATTAAAAAAAATGTGTGCTAGTTTGCACCCGTCTTTATCAAGAAGATAACCTTGTCTCATAATACAGCCGAGGGCTGATCCTAGACTACCACATTCAACATTAATTTAGGAAGGCTGCAGTTATTTTGAAATAAAGTAAATGTAGGTAAGACACCTGGCCCAGATGACATCCACCTCAGGTGTTAATGTAGTTAAATCCAGGTGTTATAATAGTAAACCACCTATTGACTTTCCCCCTTAGGCAAGTGTACCCCAGAGTTCAGAGTGAAAATGGGTATTCACCAGAGTTTTCCATGAGGGCCATGGAACTTTTCTGCCTAATGGTCACTAGGGCACAACAACCCTAAGAATACTAAGAATACTTCAACAGTGGTAGAGAGAACAGGTGACACCACTATGGCCTGTATAGATAAACAATTAACACAGTCGGTAATGCTGAAAACAGCTGACTTTATCGAGCACTTAAGAAAATGTAAATTTATAAAGGCTGTTACCGCATGAAAAGCTTAAATTACCGAGCAGTGAGGTAAATTACTGACTTGTGCAGTAAATACCTCAACAAATGTCAGCAAATGTCAGTAAATGTCAATTCATAAAGACTAGATCATGCGTTAAAAGCCTGAAATTTTACCGACACCTCTGGTGTGATGAGAGCGGAGAGAGTCTGCGGGAAGCCAGCATGACTCACACAAGCAGAGAAGGATAAGCTATGACTGACAGGAGCAGAAGCCAATAGTAACAGCCTCTGTCTCCTACAAGTCGGGATGATGCATTTTGATAGGACCCGCAGGCTTCTCCGGCGGGTCTAGCTTTTGTACCCTCCCAGGCAGTGAGCAGAGAGATCAAGGAACCAAAGAGGTTTTCCCGGCCTCCCTTCGGCGGTTTAACCTCTTAGGTTCCTGTTTGAAGATGCGGAGGAGCTTGTGGGGAAATCACCTAACCATGGCATGTGCAATGTCTCCTGGAAGTTCTTCTAAACTGTGACAATTCAATCAAATGTTAAGAAAGACTAATAGACCGATTCAGAGTGAGCAGAGACAGTATAACAAACAGTATAGCAAAACATGTACATCTAAAGGGATGTCGGGATGCCTCTTACTATTGTAATGCCCTCACTGCACTGAATTTTTGTCTATTGAACCCAGTAAATTACTGAACTTCTACTGCACCTATGAACATTTTTATGAATTATTGTAAGGAGAACAAAGGCGCCAACAGAATAAAATATATCTAAAAACTTTAAAATTCCTCGGGAGGCGGTGGTGGACTCATCTCCCCAAAGCAGACATGATACTGTCGGTTTTAGTACAAACACATTTATTTATATACTCCAACATACAGCGCAACGTGTTTTGCGGGTATATTCCTGCTTCTTCAGGCAATAATGAACAGGAGTACACACAGTGCAATCTTAAGGTCACTATAAGCGTCTCTGTGACAGAGTATATAAATAAATTTGTTTGTACTAAAACCGACAGTATCATGTCTGCTTCGGGGAGATGAGTCCACCACCGCCTCCCGAGGAATTTTAAAGTTTTCAGATATATTTTATTCTGTTGGCACCTCTGTTCTCCTTCCAATATCAGCATCCACCCCTGGTGGAGGGGTTGAATTCCCTTTCTTCTCCTAATCTACAGAGAGCGACATCTTAATCCTGAGTGGGGGCAGGCCTAATCTCCTCACCTGCCTATACAGTGGTTACCTAACTGGTAACCCTGACTTGTGAGTATATCTATCATACACTTTTCCATTTACCCATCACCCAACTTACTACACATATTGGGCTCTCGGTGTCCCTTCTTTTTCATTTTTATGAATTAGCCCTTTATATTTACCACACTGTGCTCTATGAATCGAGGCCTACTCTATGTGGAGATAAAGCAGAAGGCAGAATCCAGATACACTTAAGTCAGGGCAGGCAGCAGACAGATGGAGTCGATAAACAGGCTTAAAGGACAACTATCAAAGTTAACTAAAATTCTAAATGCCACATATATTTCCAGTAATTACTACAAAATAGCAATACAAAGGCTTTTATTCATATTTTCACATCTTATGAGAAAAACATATGGCATTTACAGGGAACAGTGTTCACTGTAGGTATTACTATGGAGGACGGTGTCCAGCAGATACAGTATACAGAAATAATCTTCACTGGCTCTAATACTGTGAGTAAAATGTGTTCAGAATTATATAAAGCACTAAACCCACAGCTGAACTCTGGTCCCCTACCTTTTATGTCCTTACCTCTCCCTCTAGATTGTAAGCCTTTGGGCAGGGTCCTCCTCCTTTTGTGTTCTACCTGATCATGCACCTCCAGTACTGTGAACCCATGCTATGCATCTGAGTGAACCTAACTTGCCTAATCTACGGTGACCACCCGTCCCGCCTTCGGGGGGCGCTGTCCCAGGCTGCATGAGATCCCGGGAAACGTCCCGCTTTTAGCAGCGGGACGTCCCGGCCTCGGGACTCTGGCCACCGTACTGAATGAACTAGACGCTGCGCTAGTTCTTTCCCCGCAGCCCCGCTCCAGCAGCCTGCATTGTCCTCCGGCAGGCACAGGCAGAGCAGGGCTACGGGAAGATGGCGTCCAGAGGCAGAGCCCTGTACTGGAGACTATTTGTGTCTCCAGTAGAGGACTCCGCCTCCGGCCGCCATCTTGCCGTAGCCCTGCTCTGCTTTTGAGCGCGGGAGATTGGAGGAGGATCGTCCGGGGGAGCTGCACACAAACCAGAGGCCGGCTGCGTGAGGAGACTTCTGTCAGGTGAGTAAATGCTTTTTTTTTTCCAGGTGAAATGTGCCCACATTGCGTTTATTTTGTGCTGACATGTTTGCCCCCATTGCATTTATTTTGTGCTGATATGTTGCCCGCAATGCGTTCATTTTGTACTGACATGTTTGCTCCCATTGGAAAATTGAAGGGCGCTGCTTTCTATCTGTATACTTCTCTATCACCAGCTGCTTAAATCCTCAAAGTATGGGGTATCCCCTCAGCCCCTACCAATAGTCAAAAGCAAAAAAAAATCCAAAAGAGGACAGCGCTAATGTCTCAGTATTAATGCACCAATGCTATTTATTGTAATTAAGCTTTTTTTAGCCAATAAAAGTTCAAAATTTCATAATAAAATATTATATGCGAAATCCGATATATGAGATCCTATACACACACAATAATTATCTCCAATGCAATTAGATGATATTGGGATGCCTCAATCCCGTGTACATACACACCACCACGCATACAATGGAGCCACCTGGTCCTCTACTGACCTAATGGTTATCTAGCTCAAAACGTTGGGTAGTTCTATGTCCAGACTGATTAGAAAGACTGTTTGAGTCCTTCCCCGTTCAGGCTACCGGCCGGAGCCCGCATTAAGGAACATTACAGCTGCAAGATCCGTAAGTGCTTGTGGATCCTGATCATATAGAGTATATTGCAGTGATAGAGAAAGGGGGAAGAATCCCTGAATGGGAAAGGACTCAAACAGTCTTTCTAATCAGTCTGGACATAGAACTACCCAACGTTTTGAGCTAGATAACCATTAGGTCAGTAGAGGACCAGGTGGCTCCATTGTATGCGTGGTGGTGTGTATGTACACGGGATTGAGGCATCCCAATATCATCTAATTGCATTGGAGACGATTATTGTGTATGTATAGGATCTCATATATCGGATTTCGCATATAATATTTTGTTATGAAATTTTTAACTTTTAATGGCTAAAAAAAGCTTATTTTAATTACAATAAATAGCATTGGTGCATTAATACTGAGACATTAGCGCTGTCCTCTTTTGGAATCTTTATGTTTGCCCCCATTGCGTTTATTTTGTGCTGAAATGTTGCCCGCAATGAGTTTATTTTGTGCTGACATGTTTGCCCCTGTTGCGTTTATTTTGTACTGACATGTTTGCCCCCATTGCGTTTATTTTGTGCTGAAATGTTGCCCGCAATGCATTTATTTTGTGCTGACATGTTGCCCATTGCGTTTATTTTGTGGTGTCTGGGGTAACTGTTGCTGCATTTATTATTTAATTATTTAATGGTCATAGCTGGCTGAGTTTGCTGCTTTGGGTTTATGGTATACTATTAAATAGCATCACACAGTTTCTGCACACCCATGATGCGAATCCTGACCACATCATGGCGTAAACACTGCTTTCTTATGCCTCGCTGTTACATCATTACGTTAGCTTCGCCCATAGAATGTCATGGCCACGCCCATTTTTCGGCGCAGCGCAGCCACCACATTACCACGTCAGTTTGCTGTATCTCATATCACCCCTAAATATTGTCTGTAACCTAAACTAATGTCCAGCGCTGTGTAACATGTTGGCGCTTTATAAATACAATAAATAAATAATAAATATATAGCTTCAAATGTGTATAAATAATTATCAGCTGCAGTTCTGTCTGTGTTCCTGATCCCCCCCCCCCCCCCTCTCTCTCTCTCTCTCGCTCTCTCGCTCTCTCTCGCTCGCTCTCTCGCTCGCTCTCTCGCTCTCTCGCTCTCTCGCTCTCTCTCTCTCTCTCTCTCTCTCTCTCTCTCTCTCTCTCTCTCTCTCTCTCTCTCTCTCTCTCTCTCTCTCTCTCTCTCTCTCTCTCTCTCTCTCTCTCTCTCTCTCTCTCTCTCTCTCTCTCTCTCTCTCTCTCTCTCTCTCTCTCTCTTCCTTGCAGTGTAAAGTAAACAGTTTACAGCCCGGTTACAGTTCAGCTCTGCCTTGCCCCCGCCCCCCATCCCCGTTGCCGACACAAATTTGTTACATTCAGCTGGTATAAAACAAAGCTATTTTTTCACATACACTGTGGTGAGAGACCTCTGAAAGTATTATAGTGTTGCTGGATAAAAGCTCTATAGGTATGTGGGGTTTACAGAAAAACAGTTTATTTGATAGTTGTTCTTTAAGTCAGAGCAGGCAGAGTACTTTTTGGAACGGGAAGACTAGAAAGGTCGGTACAAGGAGACAAGTCATAAATGGTAAACAAGGTAAAGTCTGGGCAGACATCAAGTCAGCCCAGGAAAGTGAAGAGCACAAATTTTGCATAGAAGTAATTATGATGCAAAATCTGATGCGAAATGTCAGGAAAAATAGTAATTAATTTCATCTGTAATTGTAATCGTTTGTTATTTTGAAAAAAATGTGCTGACTTTAGTGGCTAATAGCAAAACAT
Organism: Hyperolius riggenbachi; assembly: GCF_040937935.1. Classification (NCBI taxonomy): domain Eukaryota; kingdom Metazoa; phylum Chordata; class Amphibia; order Anura; family Hyperoliidae; genus Hyperolius; species Hyperolius riggenbachi. The sequence goes on along the minus strand of NC_090651.1, from coordinate 135,988,446 downwards.
CCATACATGCTATTGCCATCAAAATTGCTAAATATGTTAAAATTTGTCAAAAAGACCTTGTAGTTTTGAAGAAAATTTATTTTAAAAATGCAAAGGAAAAATGTTTTTTAAACTGTCAATTTTTTGAGTATAAAAACTATTGTTCCTTTGCATTTTTATGTTGATTTTCACAAAAACTACAAGGTCTTTTTGCTTTATGTAGCAATTCACTGCTAAATTCGGCATGAAATTACGCGAAAATTACGCAAAATTAGAAATGACTACACAATCAATTACATTTACAAATAGTATGGGCATAATTGCAACAATGTACACAATTTAGTTTAATCGTAATTTGCGGATTATGATCATCACTAAGAAAGGTCAAATCAGAGGTACATCAAGGATAGACAGGCAAGCCGGGTCAGAAGAGGGCAGAAGTCAGACAGCTGCTTTACATTACACCGATCCTTCGCTCACTGCACTGGCTACCAGTAGAATGGAGAATTCTCTTCAAGATTAGACTGCTGACATTCAAATCACTGCACAATTTGGGCCCTGGATACATGAAGGACTTGCTGAAGCTGCACCACACCTCTCAGAACCTCAGATCAGCAGGTTCTATAAACTTGGTCACTCCCAGAGTGCACCTCAAAACCTTTGGAGACAGAACTTTCTGTCATGCTGCCCCTGCTCTTTGGAACTCCCTACCATATCCAGTAAAGACAGCCCCATCCCTGGAGTTATTTAAATCAAGACTGAAAAGTCACCTGTTTAGCTTGGCATTTCCAGAATTTCAGCTGTTCCATGACTTACCAATCAACCAATTATTGGTCTGAGCCATGCTTGCGCGCTTTGAGTCCTACGGGAGAAATGTTATTTTTCCACGGACTGTTGAGCTGTGTGCTCAGCAAGCAGTTGCCAGGCAGCAGTGAGCATTTACCAGGCAGCAACAAGCAGTTACCAGGCAGCAGTGAGCAGTTGTGAGAGTTTGGGAGGCATTTCACTGCCCATCAACAGTCCGTGGAAAAGAGGCATTAAAGAGAATCAGCATTCGCAAGACTTCATACATGTGCATGCAGAGTCGGACGGCACGCCTCCCACAAATGCACACGTTCTTATGGGCATAAAACAATGGCTGGCAGCGCACACTCACAAGGGAGAATGCAGACACCCAGGCAGGATTGAAGCCAGGTAAGCATCATGCTATCGGGCAAAAATGGGGAAAAGACCACTAAAAAACCGCACCAAACTGATAAAGGCCAAAGTATAAATCACATCTTTATCTGAAAAGTCACATAAAAACACTTAAAATCAAACATGTATGGAGGTAGGGCACATATATCAATATCATATCAAATAATCATAATCTATACAGGGCCCCCAAAGAGGGAATAAAGTGTCAATAGTGCTGAGTGCATAGTGCAAACCAAATACCATAAGCAATGGAACAATGAACAATAAATCGTGTAGTACAAATATACAAATTCACAATATAGAAAATCAGAGTGGAGCAAAGTCACCACAGAATAAATTACAATCAACTAAAGTGCAGTGCTAGATAAAGAGAGAGAAACATGTTGTGTATATGATGAGTGAAAAATTGAGAGGATAGCACAATAGTGTAACAAAGTCCCACAGCGGGGAACAGTGAAAATGAGCAATAAGAAAAAAGAAGTGTTGCAGATCCCTCCAAATGAGCCTGTGGGAGCCCTTACCTGCCGCTATCGCGATTCGCCACCAAACGGCTTCCTCAAAGCTAGTGTGTGATCAGTTATCGGGCACTCTCTTACTGCAGAGTTTAGTAGATACAGGGATTTTCTGAGTTTGTAAACTTCAAAAGAACTGAATTGTACCTAGACTCAATAGGATGCAATTATGTGATTTATAAATCAAGCTGGTACAACATGTTACATCACCTCACCTGTCTTACCACATCTGCTTTACTTTTTCATTATTTTGTAACTTGAAAAATCTCCTCTAAAGTAACAACAAGTATGTTTAAGTTACCTGCATTGAGATGTTAATGATAGTATAGTTCTAACGTCATCTGCATTTTTTTCAATCTTCAGTACTGCTTGAGGCAAAATGCCTGCATGTTGAGGGACGTGGGTGTGTAGGGGACTGTAAAAACAAGATAAACAGAAAGAGCAGCTTAACAAAACATATATGGAGGAAATCACTGTGAATAGGTGTGACGTCCAGCCCCGCGAACATGTCTCTAGGCTCCGCTCTTGTGTTGGAAATGTCTATTGTAAAACATTGCAAAATCTAAAATACAAACATGTTAAGCTGCGTACATTTTGTCCCAGAGTTTGATGCACTAAAATTACTATTGACCTTAGTCGCTGCCACTGATGGTGTGATTTTTTTAGCAAACAATTGCATTGTATTTTACATAAGGTCATTAAGACCTTACATAAGGTCATTAAGGGGGAAGCAGTAGATTTGGGCGCATGAGACAAGTGGACAAAAAGGGCGCCCCATTCACTTCCATTATAAATATCGTTTAATGGGCGCTGAACAGGGAAAAAACGGCGCCGGAGATTTTTAAGGATTTATAACGGCGCCCGGAGATTTTTAAGGATTTATAACTATGTTTGTGATGATTTAAGTTTACAAAATGAGCCCGTGACGAATAACGTTTATGAAGATACTAAATCACTATTTCTAAAACATTTCTAAAACATTATTATCCACCCAAAAAAATAATTTACATTTTTTTCTTTACATTTTTTATTTATTAATGTGTGTAAAACATTATTATCCATAGGGGGTTTTAGGTTTAGGCACCAACAGGGGGGTCTTAGGTTTAGGCACCAACTGGGGGGTCTTAGGTTTAGGCACCAACAGGGGGGTCTTAGGTTTAGGCACCAACAGGGGGGTCTTAGGTTTAGGCACCAACAGGGGGGTCTTAGGTTTAGGCACCAACTGGGGGGTCTTAGGTTTAGGCACCAACTGGGGGGTCTTAGGTTTAGGCACCAACAGGGGGTCTAGGGGTTAGGGATAGGTACAGGGAGGGTTTTTAATAAACGTAAATATAAGTTTCACTTCACAAATAGGGAAGATTAACGTTTTAAGAATTGCCGATCTCATAAACATTATTTAGTGATTTATAAATTCTTAAAACACTATTTATAAACGAAATTCTACACAATATTTCTATAAACGATATTTTCCATTTATCGTTTATACCACGCGCCCTTTTTTCCCGACGCCCTTTTCGTACGTACGCCATTAAGGGTATCACAATTTTATTAATATATTCTAATAATCACTATAGGTAAAGTTAAAAGCACTTAAAATGGTCCTCTCCACCAGAACCATAATAGAACATTATATAATATCATGTCATTCATAAATAATTATCATATAAAAAATAGGTATAGCAAGGATAATGCAATCACCTGAGGTGCTCATATAGAGCTACCATCAGGTGAAGAACCCGGGTTCTATAGTATTGTACCAAATTGTGCAGCGTTTTAGAGTGAGGAGGGTCCTAACAGAACAAAAAAACAAAACAAAAACAAAAAAACAAAAGACCTGTGCATACATGCAGCATATATGATATATATCAACCATAAACATGGGTGTGCAAAAAATCACAGTAAAGTGGCAAAGTGCTGCCTGTGAGTTAGGCGACTATGTTCCCAGAGTCACTAAAATAGAAAGAAAAGATTATACTTAATCAATCCACAACATTAAAGAATCCAATCTATGAAAAAAATCTGCGTTTGTCCCTCCCAGCGAGTCTTCATTGTTATGACCTCGTCCCTCCACTATGTAATCAGGCCTTGGATGTGGTCAAGAGCAGTGATAATATTTAAATAAATATGAATTAAATATAATTTGTAGATTTAATTTCACTAAACCTTTTCATATTTCTGAAAATTAAATTGTATAGTTTATTAACATTCCTTCTAGTTTTATATTTCTATTTAGGAATAAGAATCCAGTATGGAGGTACGGAATTGTGACTCCGTTCAATGATCGTTTTTCAGCCAGTCCCAAAACTAGAATGCTGGGGGTTGCGGTTCACTAGAGCAGGTACATGTTTGTTTGACTTTGGGAGATTGTAGACTTGTACTGTCTACTCGCAAAGTAAAAGTGTTTCTTTCCTGAAAGCAGCTTTGGGCATGACTAGCAGCATCAGTGGCGGACAAATCCAACAGTGGGCCCCTGTGCAGAATAAATAAAGGGGCCCCAAGTGAGTGGCCATAATCATGACAGATTACAGTTGGATCCAAAAAATGTAACCTGGATTCATGTAAACTCCCATTTTCTAACCGTCATTTTCCAACTGTAATTTTCTAACTGCCATTTTTCAACTGCCACTTTTCCAACTGCCACTTTTCCAACTGCGATTTTCCAACTGCCCTTTTCCAACTGCCCTTTTCCAACTGTCATTTTCCAACTGTCATTTGTCAACTGCCCTTTTCCAACTGCTATTTTCTAACTGCCATTTTTAACTGTAATTTTTTCCAACTGTCATTTTCAACTGTCATTTTCAACTGCCATTTTCCAACTGTCATTTTCCACTGCCATTTTCCAACTGTCATTTTCCACTGCCATTTTCCAACTGTCATTTTCCAACTGTCATTTTTCAACTGCCATTTTCCAACTGTCATTTTTCAACTGTCATTTTCCAACTGTCATTTTTCAACTGCCCTTTTCCAACTGCTATTTTCTAACTGCCATTTTTAACTGTATTTTTTTCCAACTGTCATTTTCCAACTGCCATTTTCCAACTGCCATTTTCCAACTGCCATTTTCCAACTGTCATTTCCAACTGCCATTTTCCAACTGCCATTTTTCAACTGTCATTTTTCAACTGTCATTTTCCAACTGCCATTTTCCAACTGCCATTTTCAACTGTCATTTTCCAACTGCCATTTTCAACTGTCATTTTCCAACTGCCATTTTCCAACTGTCATTTTCCAACTGTCATTTTCCAACTGCCAATTTTCAACTGCCATTTTTCAACTGCCATTTTCCAACTGTAATTTTTAACTGCCTTTTTCAAAATGCTATTTTTCAACTGTAATTTTTAACTGCCATTTTCCAACTGTGATTTTCCAACTGTCCATCCAACTCCATCGTGAGGACTAGTCCAAAACCTGTTGGTTCTGTCAGCTTTTGAAGCTGACCTGAACTCAGAGCTTCCTCTCTGCTCTAAGGAGATAAGCAACAGCATAATAACTTTAAAGAAAAACATTTCTTTGTTTCAACTTACAGAAATCTTACAAAAACCCTGCAGTGTTTTCTTTCTGGTGTCCTGACAGCACAAAAGGGTTAACCTCCTGTGTTTACATATTAGCCCAAACTATGGCATAGAGTGGCACACCTGACAGCCCTAATTTACACTTGCTCTTTACTTGCTGATAAGGCCTAATAAGACAGGCTAATCTGTCTAGATCAGAGCTTTGCACCTGTGGTACACGTACCACCGGTGGTACTTTGCTGTTGGCCAGGTGGTACACACCAGATTTGCCTGCCACTTTTTTGTCCACCTGCCACTTGTCCTGGTCCTTTCCTGCCTCCACAAAGTTTAGCTCCCCCCTCCCTCGCTCCTTGCTGTGATTTTCTGCAGCATACTTCAGACCTCAGATTAGTGTGGAGGCGACTGGCTGTCTCCTCCACACTAACGGTGTGCCAACGGTGCACAGTGATGGCGCAGATACAGAAAGTGACATCACTGCTCACGTCCTGTATTTGAAGTATACACGCCGTCACCGTGCTCCGGTTGCCTGGCTGTCTCTTCACTGCGGCTGGCTTACCAATGTTCTGAGGTATGAACTATTCCGCAGGGCAGCACAGCAAGGAGTGAGCAAGGGGGAGCCGAACTTTGTGGGGAGTCACTGCCTAGCTCTCAGCTCTCTGGTGGTGAGGCGAGGCTACCTATAATTAAGTGGGTGGGGAGGGAGGGGGGAGTAAGGAACTTGTAAGGCTATCTATATTGGCAATCTACCTCTAGATTGCCAATACTGACAATCTGTCAGCTAGCAATCTAATTGTAGTCTTTTTTCCCCACCAATGCCTCCTACTTTTCCCCTCCGAAATGCCTCTTTTTCTTAAAGTGTACCTGTAAGAAAAAAGTGCCCCGGGGGGTACTTACCTCAGGGAGGGGGGCCTTTGTATCCTAAAGAGGTTTCCCCCTTCCTTCTAAGTAGATGGGATCCAGTGCTGGGGCCCCCAAAGTTCTCCTCGTTGTGTTTGCATGCGCAGTAGCTGCTCTCCGTTCAGGCTCCAGCAGAAACAGCCAAGCCTGATTGCATCCAATCTACTGTGCTGGCACACTGGTGGTACTTGAAAAGTTTCAGGCAATAAAAGTGGTACAATTACTGAAAAGGTTGAAAAGCCCTGCTCTAGAGGACATGGGGCCCCTGTGCGACTGCACAGCCTGCACGGGCCTATGTCCGCCTCTGAGCAGCATGTTGGATAAGGGCCTGAGCCCTCTGACACAGTTGTGTCTGCTTATCAGTTACACTTCAATGGTACAGAGGCTGAAAAGCGGACAGAAGCAGACACATCTGCATTAGTGGGCACAGGCACTTTCAGCTGCGTATATAGAAACGCGATCACAGGGACATCATAGAGTGCACAAACTGCATTCTCTGTTGTTTCAAATCATGCACTGCGATTCACAGCTGAATCACAGTGCATGCTTAGCTGCATTTAGGGGCGATTCGGCACGCAATCCCATTCAGTGTAATGAATAAGATCGCAAGCTCCGCCCCCTGGGAGTGATGTGCAAAGTCGAGCCACGCTGAGTGCACAGCTCTGCATTGCTTAAAGTGGAAATGGGACCTTAGTGTGGCTTTGTACAAGTAACAAGCTGGCACATCATTGCGTTCCAGCGGTTCTGGAGGTGTGTTTAGCTTTCAGGGACAAATTGCATATTTAGAAGTGATGCCAGGAAATAGTGGGAGTATAAGCTCACTTCAATCTGAATAATTGCAAATACCTTCTGTCACAGTAGCCCTGGTGGTCAGACCGCAAATGGCCTTCCAAACGGTGCCAGCGCACGGATCGTGCGAACTCTGGTCGCAGTCAATGCACAGGAACCGTTGGGACAAACCGCAGACAAACCAGAAGGGAGCCTGTGAGATACGGGCAATTACAACTCACACACGATTCAGGGTAAGACTGCCACCACCACGGGTAGGGCCCGTGGACCCGACTGCCTGACTGATCCTGCGAATAAAAACGGTTAAAACATGCTGTATTCTGTCTAGCCAACAACAACAAGAGTAGCGTCTCTCCAGAGATCTGAGTTCAGTTTCTGTGCATGCTGAATAGTAGGGTAGCTAGAACAACAACTGACGATAGCGTCAGTTTATTGAAAGCAATATAAATAATTAATATATACAGACAATTATTAAAATCAACAATTATTAAAACAGTAATAGCCAGTATAAAAAATAAAAGGGAGAAAATACTTAGGGTTTGTGGAAATATGTCCTTTTGTGGGAAAATCATCAAGTCCAAGCAAAACGGTTTCAAGTTCTCAAAGTTCTTTGTTCCAGAGTAAAGTTCAGCAAGATTTAAAATCCAAACAAAATGGAGGATGTCCTTTGTTTCAATTCAGACAAGATGGCCGATCAAGATGGCCGCTAGCCATGTGTCCTCTGGCTAGCACCAGACAGCTCTGTACAGATGGAATGTGGAGGACTCCAGCCCGCCTGCTGGCTCTGTGCTTTTGATGAAGCTGGTTTGGGGGTGTGGCAATGCCGGCCCCCTCTGAGTTACCAACAAACGACAGTTCATTCCCTCTGAGAGATTTTAGAGCTAAACTTATGAATTGCTGTAACTCCTGAACCATACACGTTATATTTAGGGGGGTAAGAGATTCATACTTGTTGGAAAATACAGATTAATATGACATCAGACATGGCTAAGCCAGCGGGTCAGGCTCCTGAGAAGATTCATATCTCAATACCCGGATGTGCCATCACAATGAATTTCATATCAACCCGATGGCCAGATTTTACCGAACAAGACTATATGAATATCATAGCTGTGCAATATACGGTTTTCGTATACTGACAGGAAATCCTACCACCCATGCTTTCATATGGCCTGTGCTCGGTGCCATTGAGTCTGAAGTGGGAGCAGGTTTTGAATAGCCCCCTGCTGGGATTAGCTTTCTGTCTCTCCCAGTTATGAAAGGCTCTGTTGGTTCCTTTAATTAACATCTGAATGTGAAATCAGCTGGGACAAGCTTTCTGAACTCAAGAGTTTGTCCCTGCTCATTAGCATATCAAAAGAGCCATCCTGCAGTTAAGGTGATGCTATCTCTCTGCTGAGAAAATACTGCAGACTCTCCTACACAATAAATCCCGATTCTATTGATCTGAAGCGCAATCGATGCAGAGAATCGAGTGCGATCACTTTTTCTTCACGGGCGGTTCCAGGACGCGTCTGTGGCCCCGCAACCGTCCGTGACAGCCCCCCCTCTGGTCTGCGGCTTAGAAACACATCCGCAAGATGTGTGGCGGCGCCGCTAACCTGGCTGATGGGTCTCGAGCTGCCGGCACGGCGGGAAAACCCATTGGCGCCTGCGGCTCGGTTCCACTGGATAGGTCGCGGTCTGCTACCTTCAGGTTTGACCCGACATGGACCGTTCTGGACAGGGCGTTGGCGCCACTGCGGTCGGATGTGGTGTCTGCCAGGACTGCTGACAACGGGCAGTGGTTTGGGTAGGTCAACAGCCAGCCCACGCAGGGGTTCCCTGCGAAGTGGCTGTGGACCTAAGGGAACCCCGCGGGAATCCCTGGACCTTCCCAGCTCCTGACAGGCGGCACATGCTTTGCAGTGGTTTGCTACATCCCTGTTCATCCTGGGCCAATAAAACTGCCTCCGAATACATGCAAGTGTCTTGCGGACACCAGAGTGTCCTGTCAGGGAATCATCATGTGCGGATTTCAACACATGTCCCCTGAACGCACTCGGGACCACAAGCCATTTGGTATTCGCATGTGATCTACCTGTAGGGGGCTGTACAGACTCGCTGTACAGTCTCCCACCTTCCCAGTACACCTTGAAAGCGTCCCCGTCTGCGAGGGACTCAGTGGCTTTCTGCCTGAGCACCTCCAGGCTTGGGTCGCTTTGTAGTGCTGCTGTGAATACAGCGCTGTCAGTTTCAGCCAACTTGCTCATGTCACACGAGGCCAGCGGCTGAAAGGTCTCATCCCTGCGGTCAGAGGAGGGGGAGGAGGCCGGAACCCCCTCCACCTGTTCTGAGCAGTACAGCTGCGCGGTACTGCTAGTACAGGTACACCTTCAGAAGGGCACAGACGGGCATTACTCAAATCATCGTTGCAGGCATTAATGACATTGACAGGTATAGACATTTTTTCATTACAGACAGGTTGGACAGTTAAACTCAGGTACAGTTACATCATCATCACAACAGACAGTCTGTACATCAAACTCCGGTGCCTTTGAAGCAGGCACTATTGAACCGGGTACCCTTGAACTGGGCACATTCAACCCACCTCCCCCTGGTGCTCCCCCAAGTGTATAAAGTACCTGGTGGTGGGTGGAGAGTCTGTCTCCTTCCGTGAGCGACAAGGCTGTTGTGGCAGGTTCGTAGTAGGACACAAGCTTGCCCAAATCAGTCCCCAGCAACACAGGGACTGGGAGATCCTTCACAACCCCAACAACCCTTTCTTGGACCCCTCCTCCCCAGTCCAGCTTCACTCTCGCGTGGGCTATGCGAAAAAGGGTGCCCTCTACTCCAGTAAGTGCAAGGGATCGGCTGGACCTGATGCTCTCCTTTGGCACAAGGTGTGAGTGAACTAACGTGATGTCAGCTCCGGTGTCCCGGAATCCGGTGACAACTTTGTCGTTCACTCTAACAAGTTGCTGCTTGTCGGTTCGGTCGCGGATTTCCTTTCCGCGGGCAAACAGGACAAAATCTGAGGATCCAGGCTGTGGTTCGCTGGCTGGTTGCCTCTGCTGTGGGTGAGATACAGGTGCTGCAGGTGCTGGTGGTGTCTGTCTCCGCTCCGGACAGTCGAATTTCATGTGTCCGGGCTGGCGGCAGTAGTGACAGGTGACCTCTCCAGGGGCTGCAGGCCTGGGTGCAGCAGCTGCGCTGGGTGGCCTCGGTGGCTGATGGCTCACAGGGGCAGGAGAGTCTTCCAGAGTATTGGGCTGACCTCCTCTCCAGCTGGATGGGACAGTTCTGCGTGTATCAGACACCCGGGTAGTTGCAAAGGTCTCAGCGAGGTCTGCAGCGACAGTTGCTGACGCAGGCTTGCGCTCCAACACAAATTGTCGTACATCAGCAGGGCAAATGTTCAGAAATTGTTCCAGGACTATCAAGTCCTCCAGGACATCATAATACCCTTTGGTGAGGCCTCGAGTCCACTGGCGGAGGGTGGTGAGCAAGCTGCTGACCACATCTCGGTACGAATCAGAAGACTTTTTCTGCCAGGCCCTGAACTTTTTACGATAGGCTTCTGGCGTCAGCTGGTACTTAGTAATGATATAGCAGCATAATCATTATCCTTCTCCGCAGGCAATTCTGCGAAGGCATCAAGCGCCTTGTAGCGCAGCAAAGGTGTCAGATGTCTGGCCCACTGGTCTTGGGACAGACGATACTGACGGCATGCTTTTTCAAAAGATCGCAAAAACAAGTCAATGTCTGTGTCTTTCTCAATATTAGCAAATTTAAATTTTGCACTTACAGGTGATGCAGCTCCTTCAGCAGGGATGCTGGGCGGTGAATCCCGGCTGGCCTGATGCACTTTTGCCATGTTTAGCTCATGCTATCGTTGGCGCTCCCGCTCAGCGGCATTCCTCTCCGCGTGGCGTTCTGCAGCTTGGCACTCCAACTGCGCTTGCATGTACTGCATGTACTTGTCCAGGTCAGTCTCCATCAGCTTTCACAATGCCTGCTGCATTACCGGGTCAGCACCCATGGACAGTCCAGCACTGGCCAGTTCCGGGTGAGTACTGTCAGAAACTCTGGGATTGGGGTCCATACTGACAGTCTCTGGCGTATCTGTTGCAACAGGGCCCGCAGGATGCTCAACCTCTGTACGCCTAGGATCTTCAGCCTCTGGTTCCCCTGGCCTTGAGTCAGATGGGTCAGCGTCTACCTCAGCAGACACATCCAGCTCCCGCAGTTGCTGGGTATCCCATTGAAACAATTCCGCTACCAGTTCCTGTTGTTTCTTGCGGCCGACATCAATGCCTCTCTCTTGGCAAAGATTTTGCAGGTCCGCCAGGCACATTTTCTTGTAGTTCCCGGACATTTCCACGCCAAATAAAATAAAACTTTTTTGGGGAGGGGAACTGGCTACACAGTCTCTCTGTATATATAAAAAATATACTGCCTTCCAGCTACACCAACGAATTAGTTCGTTTCTTGCTAGCGCTATCTTAGATACTTTTCAGCACAACACAGATCCCAACCGCTGCCTAACACTGTCACAGTAGCCCTGGTGGTCAGACCGCAAATGGCCTTCCAAACGGTGCCAGCGCACGGATCGTGCGAACTCTGGTCGCAGTCAATGCGCAGGAACCATTGGGACAAACCGCAGACAAACCAGAAGGGAGCCTGTGAGATACGGGCAATTACAACTCACACACGATTCAGGGTAAGACTGCCACCACCACGGGTAGGGCCCGTGGACCCGACTGCCTGACTGATCCTGTGAATAAAAACGGTTAAAACACGCTGTATTCTGTCTAGCCAACAACAACAAGAGTAGCGTCTCTCCAGAGATCTGAGTTCAGTTTCTGTGCATGCTGAATAGTAGGGTAGCTAGAACAACAACTGACGATAGCGTCGGTTTATTGAAAGCAATATAAATAATTAATATATACAGACAATTATTAAAATCAACAATTATTAAAACAGTAATAGCCAGTATAAAAAATAAAAGGGAGAAAATACTTAGGGTTTGTGGAAATATGTCCTTTTGTGGGAAAATCATCAAGTCCAAGCAAAACGGTTTCAAGTTCTCAAAGTTCTTTGTTCCAGAGTAAAGTTCAGCAAGATTTAAAATCCAAACAAAATGGAGGATGTCCTTTGTTTCAATTCAGACAAGATGACCGATCAAGATGGCCGCTAGCCATGTGTCCTCTGGCTAGCACCAGACAGCTCTGTACAGATGGAATGTGGAGGACTCCAGCCCGCCTGCTGGCTCTGTGCTTTTGATGAAGCTGGTTTGGGGGTGTGGCAATGCCGGCCCCCTCTGAGTTACCAACAAACGACAGTTCATTTACTCTGAGAGATTTTAGAGCTAAACTTATGAATTGCTGTAACTCCTGAACCATACACGTTATATTTAGGGGGGTAAGAGATTCATACTTGTTGGAAAATACAGATTAATATGACATCAGACATGGCTAAGCCAGCGGGTCAGGCTCCTGAGAAGATTCATATCTCAATACCCGGATGTGCCATCACAATGAATTTCATATCAACCCGATGGCCAGATTTTACTGAACAAGACTATATGAATATCATAGCTGTGCAATATACGGTTTTCGTATACTGACAGGAAATCCTACCACCCATGCTTTCATATGGCCCGTGCTCGGTGCCGTTGAGTCTGGAGTGGGAGCAGGTTTTGAATAGCCCCCTGCTGGGATTAGCTTCCTGGCTCTCCCAGTTATGAAAGGCTCTGTTGGTTCCTTTAATTAACATCTGAATGTGAAATCAGCTGGGACAAGCTTTCTGAACTCAAGAGTTTGTCCCTGCTCATTAGCATATCAAAAGAGCAATCCTGCAGTTAAGGTGATGCTATCTCTCTGCTGAGAAAAGACTGCAGACTCTCCTACACAATAAATCCCGATTCTATTGATCTGAAGCGCAATCGATGCAGAGAATCGAGTGCGATCGCTTTTTCTTCACGGGCGGTTCCAGGACGCGTCTGTGGCCCCGCAACCGTCCGTGACACCTTCTGTTTAAAAAAGGCACATTTCTGTTTTGCATAGCAGCAAGTAACTCATGCAGATTTTGTACTATAAAGTTTATTCAGTTTTAATTATGATTTTTATAGTTCCTTCTTCAGTCAAATGGATATCTCAGCCACTCTGCTGCCTTTTAATATGATCTTGGATGCCATTCAGGACTACTTTTTCATGACTAGTGTCATAAGTTCCATGCATTCAGTGACAGGACAAGTTCTGCCTTTTGAAGGAAGATAACCTTTTAGCTAGTTAGCTACATTCAAGGGATGTCTACATTTTACAGAAGGTAATCAGTTCCTCTACCAGGAACGTCATTAGAGCACACCTGAAGTGAAATCAATATGGAGGTTGACATACAGTTTTTGTTTTCATTTTAAACAATGCAAATTACTTGGCTGTCCTGCTGATCCTCTACCTTTAGGGCTACGTTCGCAGGGGATTGCTATGTGCTCCCTGGGGCGGCAGAAATGGAATGGGAAAGTCACTCAGGGGTACCATGCTGGGTAACTTGCTAATGGGGAAGAGGGTTTGGATGGGGCACCTTTGCTAAGGGGTAAGTAGGGGGTGTTAACCACTTGAGGACCGCGGGCTTTACCCCCCTTAAGGACCAGACCTTTTTTTTCCATTCAGACCACTGAAGCTTTCACGGTTTATTGCTCGCTCATACAACCTACCACCTAAATGAATTTTGGCTCCTTTTCTTGTCACTAATAAAGCTTTCTTTGGTGCTATTTGATTGCTTCTGCGATTTTTACTTTTTATTATATTCATCAAAAAAGACATGAATTTTGTCAAAAAAATGATTTTTTTTAACTTTCTGTACTGACATTTTTCAAATAAAGTAAAATTTCTGTATACATGCAGCACGAAAAAAATGTGGACAAACATGTTTTTGATTAAAAAAAAACCCATTCAGCCTATATTTATTGGTTTGGGTAAAAGTTATAGCGTTTACAAACTATGGTGCAAAAAGTGAATTTTCCCATTTTGTAGCATCCATGACTTTTCTGACCACCTGTCATGTTTCATGAGGGGCTAGAATTGCAGGATAGTATAAACACCCCCCAAATGACCCCATTTTTGAAAGAAGACATCCCAAAGTATTCACTGAGTGGCATAGTGAGTTCATAGAAGATATTATTTTTTGTCACAAGTTAGCGGAAAAGGACAGTTTGTGACAAGAAAAGAAAAAAAAAAGTTTCCATTTCTGCTAACTTGTGACAAAAAAAAATTAAATCTGCCACGGACTCACCATGCCCCTCTCTGAATACCTTGAAGTGTCTACTTTCCAAAATGGGGTCATTTGTGGGGTGTGTTTACTGTGTTGGCATTTTGGGGGGTGCTAATTTGTAAGCACCCGTGTAAAGCCTAAAGGTGCTCATTGGACTTTGGGCCCCTTAGCGCAGTTAGCCTGCAAAAAAGTGCCACACATGTGGTATTGCCGTACTCAGGAGAAGTAGTATAATGTGTTTTGGGGTGTATATTTACACATACCTATGCTGGGTGGGAGAAATATCTCTGTAAATGACAATTGTTTTTTTTTGGTTTTTTTTTACACACAATTGTCCATTTACAGAGATCTTTCTCCCACTCAGCATGGATATGTGTAAAAATACACCCCAAAACACATTATACTACTTCTCCTGAGTACGGCGATACCACATGTGTGGCACTTTTTTGCACCCTTACTGCGCTAAGGGGCCCAAAGTCCAATGAGTACCTTTAGGATTTCACAGGTCATTTTTGTTTCAAGACTACTCCTCACGGTTTAGGGCCCCTAAAATGCCAAGGCAGTATAGGAACCCCACTAATGACCCCATTTTAGAAAGAAGACACCCCAAGGTATTCTGTTAGGAGTATGGCGAGCTCATAGAAGATTTTATTTTTCGTCGCAAGTTAGCGGAAATTGATTTTATTTTTTTTCACAAAGTGTCATTTTCCGCTAACTTGTGACAAAAAATAAAATCTTCTATGAACTCACCATACTCCTAACGGAATACCTTTGGGTGTCTTCTTTCTAGAATGGGGTCATTTGTGGGGTTCCTATACTGCCCTGGCATTTTAGGGGCCCTAAACCGTGAGAAGTAGTCTTGAAACCAAATGTCGCAAAATGACCTGTGAAATCCTAACGGTACTCATTGGACTTTGGGCCCCTTAGCGCACTTAGGGTGTAAAAAAGTGCCACACATGGTACCGCCGTACTCAGTAGAAGTAGTATAATGTGTTTTGGGGTGTATTTTTACACATACCCATGCTGGGTGGGAGAAATATCTCTGTAAATGACAATTGTTTGATTTTTTTTTTACACACAATTGTCCATTTACAGAGATCTTTCTCCCACTCAGCATGGGTATGTGTAAAAATACACCCCAAAACACATTATACTACTTCTCCTGAGTACGGCGATACCACATGTGTGACACTTTTTTGCAGCCTAGGTGCGCTAAGGGGCCCAACGTCCTATTCACGGGTCATTTTGAGGCATTTGTTTTCTAGACTACTCCTCACGGTTTAGGGCCCCTAAAATGCCAGGGCAGTATAGGAACCCCACAAGTGACCCCATTTTAGAAAGAAGACACCCCAAGGTATTCCGTTAGGTGTATGGCGAGTTCATAGAAGATTTTATTCTTTGTCACAAGTTAGTGAAAAATGACACTTTGTGAAAAAAAACCAATAAAAATCAATTTCCGCTAACTTTTGACAAAGAATAAAACATTCTATGAACTCATCATACACCTAACAAAATCCCTTGGGGTGTCTTTTTTCTAAAATGGGGTCACTTGTGGGGTTCCTATACCGCCCTGGCATTTCCGGGCCCAAAACCGTGAGTAGTCTGGAAACCAAATGTCTCAAAATGACTGTTCAGGGGTATAAGCATCTGTAAATTTTGATGACAGGTGGTCTATGAGGGGGCGAATTTTGTGGAACCGGTCATAAGCAGGGTGACCTTTTAGATGACAGGTTGTATTGGGCCTGATCTGATGGATAGGAGTGCTAGGGGGGTGACAGGAGGTTATTGATGGGTGTCTCAGGGGGTGGTTAGAGGGGAAAATAGATGCAATCAATGCACTGGGGAGGTGATCGGAAGGGGGTCTGAGGGTTTGGCCGAGTGATCATGAGCCCACACGGGGCAAATTAGGGCCTGATCTGATGGGTAGGTGTGCTAGGGGGTGACAGGAGGTGATTGATGGGTGTCTCAAGGTGTGATTAGAGGGGGGAATAGATGCAAGCAATGCACTGGCGAGGTGATCAGGGCTGGGGTCTGAGGGCGTTCTGAGGGTGTGGGCGGGTGATTGAGTGCCCTAGGGGCAGATAGGGGTCTAATCTGATGGGTAGCAGTGACAGGGGGTGATTGATGGGTAATTAGTGGGTGTTTAGGGTAGAGAACAGATGTAAACAATGCACTTGGGAGGTGATCTGACGTCGGATCTGCAGGCGATCTATTGGTGTGGGTGGGTGATCAGATTGCCCGCAAGGGGCAGGTTAGGGGCTGATTGATGGGTGGCAGTGACAGGGGGTGATTGATGGGTGATTGACAGGTGATCAGGGGGAATAGATGCATACAGTACACAGGGGGAGGGGGGGGGGCTCTGCGGAGAATCTGAGGGGTGGGGGGTGATCAGGAGGGAGCAGCGGGCAGTTTAGGGCATAAAAAAATAGTGTTTACAGATAGTGACAGGGAGTGATTGATTGGGTGATTAGGGGGGGGGGGTGATTGGGTGCAAACAGTGTTCTGGGGGGTGGGCAGGGGGCGGTCTGAGGGGTGCTGCGGGCGACCAGGGGGCAGGGGGAGGGAATCAGTGTGCTTGGGTGCAGACTAGGGTGGCTGCAGCCTGCCCTGGTGGTCCCTCGGACACTGGGACCACCAGGGCAGGAGGCAGCCTGTATAATACACTTTGTATACATTACAAAGTGTATTATGCACTTTGTATGCGGCGATCCGGGTGCTAGTAACCCGCCGGCGCTTCCGAACGGCCGGCGGGTTACAGCGCGAGGGGGACAGATCCAGTTGCCAGTGGCTGATAGCATCATGAATGACGCGATCACTCCGCCCATGCCCGTACAAGGACCGCCGCCAATTGTACATGTGCAGTGGGCGGTCGGTAAGTGGTTAAGGTGATCACCACATAGCCCTGGACCTTGAACTCTGTTATCAGTTCAGCATGCATGAGCCAGGAGGGAGAAATACATCAGGTACTAGCCTGGTCTATATTTACTCTACCTTACCTCACTCTCCCTTAACTTGGAGCTTAGTGTCACTGCCTCTGCTGGTGACACCTGGTGTAGTCCCCACCTACCGCGCCACCATAGTGACACCACTTCCTCCTAGTTCAGATGTACTTTAATATAGTTAGGGGTGACTGTGACTGCTCCATGTCAAGTGATGGTGGAGCTCTGCCTTCCTCTTGTGTATGTTAATGTCCTGATTCAAACGCTGCATAGAAATGAGGACTGAGTTGGCTAGGAGAAGGCTAAGTTCACACTATGTACTTCCTTCCAACCAGTGTCACCCTCCCAGCAGCACCGAGTTTCCCTCTCTCAGGATATTGTAACACCCCCCACCACCACCCAGTGGGTGGAACATTTGATGCATTTATGTCTGAGGTAACATTTGGTGAATTTCATATGTGGGGTAATGTCTGTGCATTTCACATGTGTCAGGGGTACCATTCGCTGCATTTCACATGGTTGCTGCATTTCATGTGTGGGAGGTAATGTTTTCTGTATAAACAAGAAGTTTTAAATCAGGATGATACCATTTATTGGCTAACTAAAAACGAATAAAAATAAGCAAGCTTTCGGCCTTTCAGCCTTCGTCGGGCTTATATCCTGTTAGTTTGCAGGCTGGTGGTACAGACAGCTTATAGACATGCAACATCGAAAGGGAAAACAGATATTTTTTTCAAGCATGAATATCATCCGCCTCATACCAATATAAGAAGTTGTTGTCTTTATTCAAACCGTTCTGCACAGCTTTGAACTAATTTATAAATTTTGTTTCTGCTATTAATCGATCATTTGACGTTTTGAAGCCACCCTTCAGGGCAGTGACATAAAGATCATCCATGCTGTGTCCGTTGGACCGAAAGTGTGTAGCAACTGGGAGTCCAGATTTGGTATCATTAATAGTGTGCCTGTGTCCATTCATACGTTTGCACAGAGTTTGTCCAGTTTCTCCCACGTACATCACAAGGGGCATTTAGTACACATGATCAGATATACCAGATTGGTGGAACCACAGGAAAATGTACCTTGTACTCTGTACTCCTGTTGTGAACCTGGTATCGTTACCCTGTCAGTGGAGTAAATGTGTCTGCAGGTTCCACATATTTTTTGTCGGCAGGGTGATGTTCCATTTTGTTGAGGCCTATTCAAAGAACTCCTGACAATCATCTGTTTTAGATTGTGTGGTTGCCGATATAACAAGAGTGGAGGTTTAGGGAATATCTTTCTCAGTCTGTGATCCCTGGTTAAAATGGGATGAAGTTCCTAAGCAATCATCCTTAAAATTTCCAGGTGTGGGTTGTAGGTGACAACCAATGGGACACGGTCCTCTTTCTGGTTTTGCTTATATTTCAGGAGTACAGTCCTGGGGATGTTGCTGGCTTTCCTGATTTGGGCCTCAGCCATAGGAGGACTGTAACCTTGTTTAATGAAAGTGTTCTTAAGGCGATCCAGGTGCTTGTCTCTGTCCATCCTGTCAGAACAAATCCGGTTGTACCTTATAGCTTGGCTGTAAATTATAGAGTTCTTAATGTGCTTCTTGCTTTTACTGATGGCTAACACGGTACAATACTCTACTGCTACTTCTGTGTAAACATGTGTGGGAGGTAATGTTTGCCACATTTGACATTTGCTACATTTTATGTGTTGGTGGTAATGTTTGCCTCATTGCATCTGTCAGAGATATCATTTGCTGCATTTCATGTGTTGGAGGTAACACTCTAGTTGTTGGCTGGTCAGGGGCCGCTGTACACATGCTAGATTCTCAGGAGAGGCGGTCCCTGATGCATTTTTGATCGATCTGGATTTCCAGATCCTCTTGCCCGAGTGTAAGCCAAGGACATTGTTCTCTTCCTTACCCTGCCCTTTTCATGCTGCTCTATCCCGCACCCTTTATCTTTCCTCTGTTACCATCCACAGCAACAGAATGTGACGCTATGCTCCAGTCTGTGCAGAACTCAGTATGTATTTGCACTTGGATGCAGATTGTACAGCGTGTTGAACTACTCCGGTATCTATGTACCCCACTATTGTCTCTTGTTCGACCATTGCCATACCATGGCCACACCCATTTTCTGCCGCGGTGTGCTTTGCTTGATGCTCTCCTTTTTTTGGGGGGTGGGGGGGAGGTGTATCTGTAAATAGTCAGCATCGAGTGTCAAATGCCCTGGCTTTGCCACTCATTTTAATTCGTCTTAATTAACCATAAATACCCTTTAATTGATGATCCCACACCAATGCCCTCCAAAATGATCCCACTATGTTAGTTAGACTTCACCTAATAAAATACATTTTGCTTGGCTCAGTCCATAAAGGTGATAAATGCACTTTCAAAAGGAAATACATAGAAAAGAGAGGAAAACAGCTTGCACAGTTTGATGCTTACTTACATGCCCTCCGACAAAAAGTTCCCCTCACATATAGTATTTACTGTATCTTTCCACTGAGTTGAACTCCATGGCCCCTGGCAGGAAAGAGACCTACTCTATTTATGGTATTTTTTTATAAGATGCACTTTTTCTCCCCCCAGTATAGGGAGAAAAAGTCACTGTGTCTTATATGCCAAATACAGGGAGCCTCCAAGTCATGAACCACTGACCTGTCGCGATGTTGGGGACTCCTTGTATTGTCCCCATGTCTCCTCCGACCCCTGTGTTCTCTTCCTCTCCCCCTGAATAATGGAAGCAGGGGCAGCACGGCTCACCTAATACATTGGAGCCCGCAGCGATCAGAGACCTCTCCTCTCTCACTGTTCCTTTAAAGAGAATCTGTATTGTTAAAATCGCACAAAAGTAAACATACCAGTGCGTTAGGGGACATCTCCTATTACCCTCTGTCACAATTTCGCCGCTCCTCGCCGCATTAAAAGTGGTTAAAAACAGTTTTAAAAAGTTTGTTTATAAACAAACAAAATGGCCACCAAAACAGGAAGTAGGTTGATGTACAGTATGTCCACACATAGAAAATACATCCATACACAAGCAGGCTGTATACACCCTTCCTTTTGAATCTCAAGAGATCATTGTGTGTTTCTTCCCCCCTGCAGTTCTCATGCACTGAAGTTTCAGGCTGCTTGTTTTTCTCCTGCAAACAGCTTTGCCCTTGTCTGTAATTCTTCAGTATGTGAAAGCCCAGCCAGCTCAGAGGACGATTTATCCAGCTTGTAAAAGATAAGAGAGAAGAGAGAAGCTGCTCTAATCTAAATAATACACAGGCAGTGTGCATAAAGGGACCTGGAAGGGTGAGTTCATAGCAGAACCACAACACTGAAGAACTTGGCAGCCTTCCAGACACAGGCCGACAAGTCTGACAGGGGAAAGATACATTGATTTATTACAGAGATAGTGATAGCAGAAAGTGCTGCAGTAAAGCAGAACACATTAGAATAGCTTTTGGAACTAGTAGGATGATAAAAAACAGGATGCAATTTTTGTTACGGAGTCTCTTTAATGACGGCTTCTGCTGATCGATTCGCATCATCAGCAGAAGCCAGACCAGCACTGAGAGAACAGTGGAGGAGGACACAAGGGGGAGTGGAGGGGACACATGGGGACATATGGTATGTTGGGAAACTGCTCTATATATAGAGAGACGAGAGAGAGAAGTTTTATATACATATATGTGTATGTATATATATATATATATATATATATATATATATATATATATATATATATATATATATATATATATATATATATATATATATATATATATATATATATATATATATATATATATATATATATATATATATATATATATATATATACACACATACACACATACACACATACACGCATACACACATACACACATACACACATACACACATACACACATACACACATACACCCATACACCCATACATACACAGATACACACATACACACACACACATATATATATATACAATCTGATCTTCATCTAAGTCACAACAATAGACAATCACAGTCTGCTTAAACTAATACCACGCAAATAAATAAATGTCTCCATGTTTTTATTGAACACACCATGTAAACATTCACAGTGCAGGTGGAAAAACTATGTGAGCCCCTAGACTAATTACATCTCCAAGAGCTAATTGGAGTGAGGTGTCAGCCAGCTGGAGTCCAATCAATGAGATATTAGAGGTGTTGTCAGTTACAGCTGCCCTGCCCTATAAAAAATGCACCAGTTTGGGGTTTGCTTTTCCCAAGAAGCATTGCCTGATGAGAATGATGTCTTGCACAAAAGAGCTCTCAAAAGACCTACAATTAAGAATTACTGACTTGCATAAAGCTGGAAAGGAATATAAAAGTATCTCCAAAAGCCTTGCAGTTCATCAGTCAACATAAGACAAATTGTCTATAAATGGCAAAAATTCAGCAATGCTGCTACTCTCCCAAGGAGTGGCCATCCTGTAAAGATGACTGTAAGAGCACTGCACAGAATGCTCAATGAGGTGAAAAAGAATCCTAGAGTGTCAGCTAAAGAATTACAAAAGTCTCTGGCATATGATAATATCCTTGTTAGTAAATTTACGACACGTAAAACACTAAACAAGAATGGAGTTCAGAGAAAGCCACTGCTGTCCCAAAAAAAGTTGCTGCACATTTAAAGTTTGCAAAAGAGCACCTGGATGTGCAGCAGCAGTGCTGGCAAAATATTTTGTGGACAGATAAAACGAAAGTTGAGTTGTTTGGAAAAAACATACAACACTGTGTGGAGAAAAAGAAGCACAGCACACCATCAACAACCCATCCCAACTGTGAAGTGTGGTGGTGGGGGTATCATGCTTTGGTTTGGGGCCTGGACATATTGCTATCATTGAAGGAAAAATGAATTCCAAAGTTTTATCAAGACATTTTGCAGGAGAACTTAAGACCATCTGTCCACCAGCTGAAGCTCAGCAGAAGATGAGTGTTGCAACAGGGCAACAACCCAAAGCACAGAAGTAAATCAACAACAGAATGGCTTAAAGAGACTCTGTATTGAAAAAAAAATGCCCCTGGGGGGTACTCACCTCGGTAGGGGTAAGCCTCTGGATCTTATCGAGGCTTCCCCCTGTCCTCCTCCGTCCCATGGTGGTCTTGCTGCAGCCCACAGAATGCACAGACCCCAATTTGTCAGGCTGTGCAATATTTACTTTTCCCTGTTCCAGTGGGGGCACTGTTGAGGCTCTCCGCTCGGAAGTAGGCAGAAATAGCCAATCCCAGTCGAGTCCGATCTACTGCACAGGCGCAGGAGACGTGCGCCTGCGCAGTACAGTGGACCTGACTGGGATTGGCTATTTCTGCCTATTTGCGAGCCGATTGCTGCTACTGTGCCTGCGCTGGAGCCGGGAAGATAAATATTTACATCCCCACCATTCAGGGAGCTCTATCACTGCCGCCATGGGATGGAGAAGGATGGGAAAGCCTCGATAGGATCCAGAGGCTTCCTCCTCCTGAGATGAGTACCCCCCAGGGGCATTTCCTTTTGATACAGATCATCTTTAAGTACACCTTCTGGAAAGGCCCAGTCAGAGTCCTGACCTCAACCCGGTTGAGATGCTGTGGTATGACCTCAAGAAGGCGATTTAAACCAGATATTCCAAGAATATTGCGGAATTGAAACAGTTCTGTAAAGAGAAATGGTAAATAATTACTCCTTACCGTTGTGCATGTCTGATCTGCAACTACAAGAAACGTTTGGTTGAAGTTATTGCTGCCAAAGGAGGTTCAACCAGTTATTAAATCCAATGGTTCACATACTTTTTCCACCTGCACTGTGAATGCTTACATGGGTGTGTTCAATAAAAACATGGAAACATTTAATCATTTGTGTGGTATTAGTTTAAGCAGACTGTGATTGTCTATGTTGTGACTTAGATGAAGAACAGAGCACATTGTATGACCTATTTGGGCAGAAATCCATATAATTCCAAAGGGTTCACATACATTTTCTTGCTACTGTATATCTGTCTTTGGCTTTTTCCAACTGCCAATATCTACCTCTGTGCATAGATCTCTCAGTAACGAACATTCCGTACAGATCACCTGGCAGAACTAAAGATGTCACCACCAGTGATACATTTCAGAATGTAAATCAGGGAAAGGAAAGTTTTTACAATGGGCAAACACTGATTAACCACTTCACCTCCAAGGGTTTTTCCCCTTAAAAAAACAGAGCAATTTTCACCTGTCAGCGCTCCTTGCATTCATTTGCCTATAACTTTATTACTACTTATTGTCACGGAAGAGCCATGAAAAACTGCAATCACAATCAGTTTTCTGCACCGATTGTGGTTATCAGGACAATCCAAATGGGATTTGTAGTCTAGCAGAATGCAGAGCATTGGAGTCTGCCTTTTTTTGTAGCTGATAAATAGAGCCTTCTTTTCCCAGTACGTCTGCTCAGACAGCACCCCTAATGAGACTTGTCTCCCTCCGAGCAACGGACAGGAAGCTGCAAAAGATTAAAAATTTGCATAACAGGCGGACAATAGTATAAATAGGCATAGTCTCTCACTCTACCTTCAGTTCTAGTTTCCTGTCCGGACGTGAAGGAGGGAGAGGTCTCAGGGTTGCCATCTGGTCAGACGACTGGGGCTTGCTGCCTGGTCTCCTGCATAGTCCGCTCCAGGGGAGAGCGGTATGATGTGGCTGGCAGCATTGAGGAGGCTTCTCCCAGCAAGGCGGCAGATTTATGCGCGCAGACGCGCGCTCCAGGAACTTCCGCTCGGAGAAACCGGAAGTCGTCACGCGGAGGCGTCCCATGTGACCAGGAAGCGCTGCAGAGCAGTTAGCGGCAGGGGCTGCGGCGGGAGCAGCGCCAGCTGAACGGAGTGCATCATGTGATTGGGGTAATTATGCAAAATACTTTGCCGACGTGTTTTAAAAGCCACCTATTTCCCATATCTCAGATGTTGGCTGAGATCATGGAGATCGCTGCAGGATCCTCTACTGCATTATCTGTGGAACCTGGCTCTGAATCCTCTCTGGCAAGTAGTCTGCGGGGCATACTGCTTAGCTATTGTCTAGTTTTTTGTTGGTGGTTTTTTTGCAAGAGGATTATGTAGCTAACCTAGGCTTATTTGTTTGTTTGTATTGTAGCCTAAAAAGTCTGACAAAGTGGATAAATCGGGGTCACATTCCAGTCAAGACAAACGCTCAGACAGCAAAGTTGAAAAGAGATGTGCTATTTGCAATAATCGTGTATCCGCCAGCTCCTCTAGGAAATTATGCCAGTCCTGTACTGATAAAGTAGTAAAAAATGAGTCTCCTGCTGTGTTTAAAGACTTGATGGGGTGGATGAGAGCCGAGATGGCCACAGCTATTAAGGAAATAAAAGACTCTGCTATGGCTTCCTCTTCTGCAGCCGATGCTGCTGCCTCATCTGTCACTCTGCCTCTAATTAATCCGGTTGCTAAAATTGTCTCTGATGCACCTCCTGCCTCTCTCCCACCAGTCTCCCCAGCAGGCTCTCTTGTTAATTTACCTCTCCCTATCGGTTCGAAGAGGAAAAGAACTGAGGATGTAATTGAATCCGATTTATCGGAGGGGGAGATTTCTTCTCTTGAACAAATTTCAGAAGAGGAAATTGGGGAAAAAGGAGATAAGTCCCAGAAATTTGCCTTCTCCCCAGAGCTGATGAAAGACTTTATTTCTGCCTTACATAGCACCATGGGTATTAAAACTGAGCAGAAATCCTTGACACCCCTCGACCAGATGTACGAGAGTTTGGCGGACCCCCAGTCACATTTCATTCCTGTCCATTCCTCTCTCAAGTCTATGATTAAGAAGAAATGGGACACGCCTGAGAAGAGGGCCTTTTGGCCACGTTCTATGTCCAAACGTTATCCTTTCAGTCCCGAAGATTCGGGGTTTTGGGGTCCTCCGCCAAAGCTTGACCCATCATTGTCTAGGGTGTCAAGGAAGACTGACCTATTATTTGAAGATTTTGGGAATCTTAAAGATCCCATCAATAAAAAGATGGACAACATCCTACGTAGAGCCTGGGAGTCTTCCTCTCTGACCTTCAAGCCTGCAGTTGCATCCACAGCTGTGGGTAGATCAATGAAAACATGGCTTTTAGAGATGCAGGCCAAGATTGCTTCAGGCGTACCTAGGGAGGAGATACTCAAAGATTTCCCCAACTTATTTAATGCAGCTGATTACCTTACTGATGCCGCTGATGACTCTGTTAAGCTAACAGCAAGAACCACTGCACTAGTGAACTCTGCCAGAAGGGGAGTTTGGGTTAAAACTTGGGGAGGCAACAACTCATCTAAGTCAAAACTCTGCGGCATTCCTTGTGAAGGGGGCCTTCTGTTCGGTTCTAAGCTGGATGAGACCTTAGACAGAACAGCAGACACAAAAAAGAACTTTCCCACTAAGAGGAGATCTTTCCAGTTTAAACGGCCCTTTCGCAGGCCATCAAAGCCAGAAAGTAACGAAAGAACAAACACAAAAAGGAGATGGGTCCCTTATAGGAGCCAGAGGAATAAGCCCAACAACCCCCCGATTAGTAAGTCAAGTAAACAATGACATCAGGCTCCCAGTGGGAGGAAGACTATCCCACTTTTTCGAAACATGGCAGCTCCACATAACAAATCCATGGCTTCTACACGTTGTATTAGAAGGGTAAAGAATAGAATTCAATGTCACGCCCCCTCAGAGATTTCTTCTCACTCCCTTACCTTCAAGCAAACTAAAACAGCTCGCCCTCCAGAACGAAGTAAAATCTCTACTCCTCAAGAGGGTAGTCAGGGAGGTTCCCTCATGTCAGAGAGGCCAGGGGTACTATTCGCCAGTATTTCTGGTCAAAAAGGCTCAAGGGGACTTTCGCTTTATTATCAATCTGAAAGGTCTAAACAAGTCAGTAACATACAGAGGGTTCAGGATGGACAACATTCTGTCTGTGATTCGTCTCTTACAGAAGGACTGCTTCCTTGCATCCCTGGACCTGAAAGATGCTTACCTGCACATTCCTATTCACCTGTCTTCACAGCAATTCCTCAGATTTGCAGTTCTGCTGGACGGAGAGGTAAGACACTTTCAATTTAATGCTCTCTCCCTTCGGGCTATCCTCAGCACCATGGTTGTTTACTGAGGTCATGGCAGAGGTACTTGCAGTCTTAAGAATGGATTCAATTAATATCATAGCCTATCTGGATGACTTACTGATTTGGGGTTCATCTGCAAGCTTAGTGAGTTCCCATATCGACTCATGCATAGCCTTCCTTCAGTCATTAGGGTGGCTGGTAAATTGGGGAAAGTCCTCCTCATCTCCCTGTCAGAACATGGAATATCTAGGGTTCAATGTTGATACTTTGAATGAAAGAGTTTTTCTCCCCGATAGGAAGATCTCTTCCATACTTAATGCTGTTCTCTCTTTTCAGACATCAAGAAGCATCTCACTGAGAAAGGCAATGTCAATATTGGGACTATTAACAGCATCGTTCCCTGCGGTACAGTGGGGACAGTTTCATTCGAGAAGCTTACAGTTATAGATTTTAAGAAGTTGGAACAGGAAGTCAACTTCCCTGGACAAGAGGGTGATGATCCCACACGATGTCAAAGTGTCATTGCTATGGTGGCAGATTCGAGACCATCTGTCAAGGGGGCGTCTCTGGCAGTATCCAAATAAGACGATTATAACTACGGATGCCAGTGCGTGGGGATGGGGAGCCCACCTGGATCTTCTTCCAGCCCAAGGTCGTTGGTCAACCAAGCTGAGGTCTCGCTCTTCAAACAGCAGAGAACTGGAAGCAGTATGGCAGGCCTTACAGTCCTTCAGCAGCCACATCAGGGGCCAGCATATTCTGATAAGATCAGACAACAGCAGTGTGGTGGCATATATAAATCGCCAAGGAGGGACAAGGAGTCAGCTCTTGTGGAGCCAGTCATCTCGAATACTAAACTGGGCAGAAGCAAACCTGGATTCCCTAAGCGCCAGTCATTTAAAAGGAACCTCGAACCAGCTGGCCGACTTCTTGAGCAGAAGGACCCTGGACCAGAACGAGTGGACTCTCAAGCAGGAGGTTCTTCAACAGATTACGGACTTATGGGGGTGTCCGGAGGTAGATTTATTCGCCAGGAGAGTAAATACGAAGTATCAGAAGTTTTGTTCGCTCCATCCGCGAGACAGGCCTTGGGCGATAGATGCCTTCTCCATGGACTGGGGTCACCATCTGATGTATGCATTCCCCCCATTGCCTCTCATACCCAGGGTCTTGAACAAGATCATACGGGACCATGCTTGAGTGATATTGATAGCACCATTTTGGCCAAAAAGACCCTGGTTCACGTTACTACAGACTTTAACGATATCTCAGCCCATCATTCTTCCTCTCCTCCCGGATCTTCTGTCTCAGGGACCTGTATTTCACCAAAATCTACGTCTACTTCATCTTACAGCATGGAACCTGAGTGGAGTTTGTTGAAGGCAAAGGGACTTTCTGATGGGTTAAGGGAAACTCTAATCCAGAGTAGGAAAAAGGTGACTCGTCAGATTTATCAAAAAGCCTGGAGAGTGTTTAATGAATGGTGCAATGAGAAATCTATGCTCAACAACTCTGTCACATCTGTGCTGGAGTTTCTACATGATGGTTTCCTGAAGGGACTCAGTATAAGCACCCTTAAAGTACAAACTTCTGCTTTGTCTGTATTTCTGGAGAGGAGGCTGGCTCACGAGGAATTAGTGATTCGTTTCTTTGAAGCTTTAAAGAGAGTTAAGCCTACTATGAAGTCTAGAGTACCTACTTGGGACTTGAATACAGTCCTTCAGGGACTTTGCAAAGCTCTATTTGAGCCCTTAGAACAGGCATCCGACAAGATGGTAACCCTTAAGACTGCGTTTCTTTTAGCCATCACTACTGCTAGATGACTGGGGGAATTACAAGCTCTTTCTATTAAGGAACCATACTGTGTGATATCTGATGATCGAGTCACATTGCGTTTGGACATTGCCTTCCTTCCCAAGGTTGTATCAGCATTTCATAAATCTCAGGAGCTGTATATTCCTTCCTTTTGTGCTAATCCAACTAATGATAAGGAGAAGGAGTTGCATCACTTGGATGTGAGGAGGTGTTTGCTTTATTACCTGGAAAGAACTAAATCATGGAGACAGACTGAGGCAATGTTTGTCATCTTTTCCGGAAAATCTAAAGGAAAAAGAGCATCTAAGGCCACTCTGGCCAGGTGGATAAAGCAGGCTATTGCTACAGCTTATCAGATTCAGGGCAGACAGCTATCCTCTCCAGTGAAAGCACATTCAACGCGAGCGGTTTCAACTTCATGGGCAGAGAGGGCTGGAGCATCCATCGAGCAGATATGCAGGGCAGCAACCTGGTCCAGCCAGAATACGTTTATAAAGCACTATAGACTTAATGTGTTAGCTAACGCTGATTTGTCTTTTGGCAGAAAAGTTCTGCAGGCTGTGGTCCCTCCCTAAACATATATGTATCGTGTATATCGTCTCATTAGGGGTGCTGTCTGAGCAGACGTACTGGGAAAGACCAACATTACTTACGGTAACGTCTTTTCCAGTAGTCGCGAAGACAGCACCCCTACAACCCACCCTGGGTACAAAAAAAAAAAAAAAAAGAAAAAAAAGAAAGAGAATATATATATAGCATCATTTGGTGTCCGTGTCGTTTGTATAGAACTGAAGGTAGAGTGAGAGACTATGCCTATTTATACTATTGTCCGCCTGTTATGCAAATGTTTAATCTTTTGCAGCTTCCTGTCCGTTGCTCGGAGGGAGACAAGTCTCATTAGGGGTGCTGTCTTCGTGACTACTGGAAAAGACGTTACCGTAAGTAATGTTGGTCTTTCATGAAATACATTTGTTCTCTGATAAGGCCAATGTTTGTTTTCAATTAACTGGTTCAAAAGGTCCGTACACACGCCGGACTGGAGGCAACGACGGGTGGATCGCTCAGAAACAGCCGTATCAGTCCGCCGACAGTGCGTACACACGCCGGACTGTCATTGGAACGCACACCCAGCGGGAGGTGACGACGGACCCGTCGTTGCCTCCAGTCCGGCGTGTGTACGGACCTAAAAGGAGTTCCTTTATGGCCAATTGCACCGAACTGTGAAAAGCTCTGCAGCAGCAGCACTAAATGGCTATCCGGTCAATAGAGGAAGCCAGCAATAGCTTTTACTCAACAGGAGACCAGACTTGCTGACTTCGCTGGAGGCAGATTGGAAATAGATGCAATGTATGATTTTTGCTTGTTTAAAGAGTAACTGTCAGGCTGCAGAAGCTAATTTAAACCTCTATTCTCCTGTGTTAAACAGTTTAGATGGAAGCCAAAAAGGCAATAGTGAAGATAAAAATCTCTCTTTCATTTGATGTGTGCTTATCAGCAAAGCTGTTAGACCCAAGCTCTTTAAGAGGACGCAAGCCGCATACTATACTGCAAAGCATTCTGGGGCCCTCCCCTCGGCTGCTAAGGAGAAGTTACAGGATCAAGTTTCAGCAGCTTGTAACTCAGTCCAGCGCACAGCACTGAAAAATCTCCGGGCAGAGTACACTGCAGGAGTCCGTTATTGAATTAATATTCACTGCACACTAGTGTTATTCAGTACGAGCTTTTCTGTGATCAGGAAGCAGGCAGGACATGACGACACATTTGGCTTCATAGGAGACAGACAAACATGGAACCTGCCATGAGCTGTCAGGAGCATCAATCTCTGCATATACTATATACAAATTCTGTGAAGTACAAACGTGGACAGTGAAATGCATATGTAATGTAAGTACAGCCAATCTTTAGCTACTGATATATGTGTTTATTTTCTCTGAGACCTTATACCTAACAGCTCCTCTTTAAGGAATACCGTACCTAGGATAGTTATGGGAGATGTATCATTTGGTTTGTGATGTCTTGCTGAACATTTTGATACCAATATTGAGGGGCATGGGTAAGCCACAACTCAGTTATTAAACTTCTCAGGAACTGGACATTATACGGTAGGCATGTTTGATATCATAAGAATTTTCATATTCTGAGGATTACGAATGTGTGACTGTTATTTGTGTACGACGAGCATGAGAGTATATATGGAAATGTCATATTTTGTGGACTCAAACGTTCCGCTCAAAAGATAAATAACACCCAGTCCAACTCAGGGGCTGACTCAGAGATCCCGCCCAAAAAACTGGTTCATTGAAAAAGACAAGGCTAGGACTCCACCCCAGTCCTCCATCTTACCACCGCCATGAACGCATGCTGCTAGCCTGAGGACTGAGCTAGCGGCCATCTTGTTTGAACTCTGGTCTGGAACAAAGGACTTTAACTTGCTTCCACAAAAGGGCATATTTCATCTGAACTTAAAGAAACACTGAAGCCAGTTTAAATACGTCTTTTTACCTTTTATTTATGTGAGGCATGTTTGCCCCTGTTAAAACGCTGCTATCCTGCGGCAAAACGAGGGGTCTTTACCTCCCAAATCCCCTGGGACACACTGCGGGGAGTGCTTCCGTGAGAGGCAGAGCTTTCAGCTGTAGCTCTGCCTCTACACACGTCTATCAGCGCTGATCGCCGCCTCTCCCCGCCCCTCGCAGTCTTCCTTCACAGAGAGGGGTGGGGAGAGGCGGAGATCCGCAGCTGATTGATGCACATGGAGGCAGAGCTGCAGCCGAAAGCTCTCCCTCCATGAGCAGCAAAATTCATGACCAAGAAAGTCGTGGAATTTGCACAGGGGATTTGGGGAGTAAGGACCCCTCGTTCTGCCGCGGGATAGCTGCGTTTTAACAGGGGCAAACATGCCTCACATAAATAAAAGGTAAAAAGACGTTTTTAAACTGGCTTCAGTGTTTCTTTAAGTATTCATTTATTTATTTCCCTTTTTACTTAACTCTGGGTTATTATTGTCTAATTGTTACTTTTAATGATTTTCTGTATATATTAATTATTTATATTGCATTTATAAATAAAAGACTTCTTAAGTCATTAATTTTTCAGCTGCACCTACTATTCAGCCACACAGAAAGAATCCTAGCTTTCCGAAGAGACTTTACTCATGAGTACTGTTCACTATAGCCAGAATAGTGTGTTTTAACTGTTTTTTTTATTCGCAGGTCTTAGAATCAGTGAGAGTAGGTCCTCTGTCCTTCTACAGAGGTGGTGGCAGCTTTGTACCCTGAAATAGTGTGTAGTTTGTGTTAGGCCTCGTTCACATCTGCTGCGCTGAAAAACGTGTGAAAGCGCATGGTAAAAAAACGCATGCGCTTGTGCGCGCTTTAGTGCGCGTTTCTGTGTGTTGCGCTTCTTTAAAACACTTTTTGCTTACTGTAGCAGCATCAGTTGTCAATAAAACTTTATTTTTGTATGTAAATGTATTTTTTTCTTCAATTAGGGGTAAAAAACGCATGCGCTTGTACGCGCTTCTGTGCGCTAAAAAAGCACACCCATTCACTTGCATTGATGTGCGCTTTACAGCTCAGTGCACAGAAATGCATGCAACACTACGTTTTTGTAACGCTGCTCAGCGCAGCGCATAGATGTGAACCAGCTACATTTAGTTACAGGGGAAAATCAATACCTTGCTGATCGCACAGGGCAGTGCGCTGTGAAAAGCGCACAGAAACGGTCCTGATGTGAACGAGGCCTTACTGCTCGCAAGCTAACTTTTAGCCTGTCTGCGGCCAAATTCCAGCTGTTTCAGCTCATCGATTGCGTCCAAGAGGTTGGAAAGTCTGTGGGTTGAAATACATTGGAAGGCTTTGAGCGGTCCGGCCACTAGGGGGCATGTGATACTTATCACAACAAAACAATTTATATTTTGTTTTTTTCCGCCACTAATTATGCTTTCTTTGGGGGGTACGTTTTGCTAAGAATTATTTTATTCTACCTGTATTTTAACAGGAAAAATAAGAACAAAATTTAAAACATTCATTATTTCTGAGTTTTCGGCCATCATAGTTTTAAAATAACACATGCTACTACAGGGAGTGCAGAATTATTAGGCAAATTAGTATTTTGACCACATCATCCTCTTTATGCATGTTGTCTTACTCCAAGCTTTATAGGCTCGAAAGCCTACTACCAATTAAGCTTATTAGATGATGTGCATCTCTGTAATGAGAAGGGGTGTGGTCTAATGACATCAACACCCTATATCAGGTGTGCATAATTATTAGGCAACTTCCTTTCCTTTGGCAAAATGGGTCAAAAGAAGGACTTGACAGGCTCAGAAAAGTCAAAAATAGTGAGATATCTTGCAGAGGGATGCAGCACTCTTAAAATTGAAAAGCTTCTGAAGCGTGATCATCGAACAATCAAGCGTTTTATTCAAAATAGTCAACAGGGTCGCAAGAAGCGTGTGGAAAAACCAAGGCGCAAAATAACTGCCCATGAACTGAGAAAAAAATCAAAAAGTTGACTGGGTCTCGACCTGGATTTAAGCAATTATAGCCAGGGGCGGCGCCAGGGGGGTGCAAGGGGGTGCTCGAGCACCCCCTAGAATTGTCCAAGCACCCCCAAAGCACCCCCTGGAGTGAACTGACTTCGGGCGTCTAAAAGACGCCAAGTCAGTTCACACAGCGGCAGCACGGAGCAGCAGGCAGGGCTACGGTAAGATGGCCGCCCGGAGCCCTGTTCTGCAGACTTCGAGTCTGCAGTGCATGGCTTCGGGCGGCCATTTTCCCGTAGCCCTGCTCTCTGCATGCAGGCAGGAAGTCTCGTCGTGACGTCGGGAAGGAAGAGGATCGTGGGCGCGCGGGCGCTGCGCGCCACAATGAGGTCGGGACTCGGGACAGGAGGTCGGGAAAGAAGGTCTTCTGGCTGTAGGTGAGTAAATGGGTTTTTCTTTTCTTTTTCAGGTGATGCTGATTGTGCATATTGGGGTCATATCTGCTACGGATTGTGCATATTGGGGTCATATCTGCTACGGATTGTGCATATTGGGGTCATATCTGCTACGGATTGTGCATATTGGGGTCATATCTGCTACGGATTGTGCATATTGGGGTCATTTCTGCTACCGATTGTGCATATTGGGGTCATTTCTGCTACCGATTGTGCATATTGGGGTTATTTCTGCTACCGATTGTGCATATTGGGGTCATTTCTGCTACCGATTGTGCATATTGGGGTCATTTCTGCTACCGATTGTGCATATTGGGGTCATATCTGCTACGGATTGTGCATATTGGAGTCATATCTGCTACCGATTGTGCATATTGGGGTCATATCTGCTACCGATTGTGCATATTGGGGTCATATCTGCTACCGATTGTGCATATTGGGGTCATATCTGCTACCGATTGTGCATATTGGGGTCATATCTGCTACCGATTGTGCATATTGGGGTCATATCTGCTACCAATTGTGCATATTGGGGTCATATCTGCTACCGATTGTGCATATTGGGGCCATATCTGATAACGATTGTGCATATTGGGACCATATCTGCCACCGATTGTGCATATTGGGACCATATCTGCCACCGATTGTGCATATTGGGACCATATCTGCCACCGATTGTGCATATTGGGACCATATCTGCCACCGATTGTGCATATTGGACCATATCTGCCACCGATTGTGCATATTGGGACCATATCTGCTACTGATTGTGCATATTGGGACCATATCTGCTACCGATTGTGCATATTGGGGTCATATCTGCTACCGATTGTGCATATTGGGGTCATATCTGCTACCGATTGTGCATATTGGAGCCATATCTGATAACGATTGTGCATATTGGGGTCATTGGACGTGTTTTTTGTTAAAATCTGCTCACATTACGTGTATTTTCTTGAGAAAACCTGCACAATTATGTGAATTTTCTGGGAAAAGGGTCACCAAAACTTGGGCCCTCTGTCTTTGCGTTGCACTTTTAAAGGGAACCCGAGGTGAGAATAATATTGAGGCTGCCATATTTATCTCCCTTTAAGCAATACCAGTTGCCTGGCTGCCGTGCTGGTCCTCTGCCTCTTATTCTTTCAACCATAGACCCTGAACAAGCATGCAGCAGGTCAGGGGTTTCTGACAATATTGTCAGAACTGACAAGATTAGCTGCATGGCTTGTTTCTGGTGTAATTCAGTTCACTACTACAGCCAAATAGATCAGCAGGGCTGCCAGGCAACTAGTATTGTTTAAAAGGAAATAAATATGGCAGCCACCATATCACTCTCACCCTGGGTTCACTTTAAATTACAGTTAGCCCCGCCCTCATCCGGTCATGACCACGCCCATTTTTTCGCTGCGGCGCGCTTTGCGCGCCGCAGGTTGTAGCCACACCCATACGTCAGCTCCCCCGGAAATTGGTCCAGCACCTGCATAGCACCCCCTAAAAAATTTTCCTGGAGCCGCCACTGATTATAGCAAAAGTTTAATTTATACCAAAGCAGTAAAAAACACAACGTTTCGGCACAAAGCCTTTGTCAAGTGTTACCAAATACATCAAGAGCTCTCATATATATGTCATACAGATTAAAATAACACACCCATCAGAGGGCGGGCACAAACTTAAAAGGAAAGAGAGAGAGAGACCAATTTAAAGAGACAGTACATCAATATATCACAAAAAGCATTTTAAGCTAAATTCATCATTAAGTCCATTTGGAGTCATTGTACTTAGCTTAACAATCCATCTACTCTCCCGTCTCAACAGGGCAGTCTGTTCGTCCACACTTGTGTTCATAATGACCTTCTCCAGTACGCACCAACGTAGATCGCTCACTCTATGGTTACATTCAAAAAAATGTTTACCCACAGGTGAGTCGATTTTTTTGTTGAGACGGGAGAGTAGATGGATTGTTAAGCTAAGTACAATGACTCCAAATGGACTTAATGATGAATTTAGCTTAAAATGCTTTTTGTGATATATTGATGTACTGTCTCTTTAAATTGGTCTCTCTCTCTTTCCTTTTAAGTTTGTGCCCGCCCTCTGATGGGTGTGTTATTTTAATCTGTATGACATATATATGAGAGCTCTTGATGTATTTGGTAACACTTGACAAAGGCTTTGTGCCGAAACGTTGTGTTTTTTATTGCTTTGGTATAAATTAAACTTTTGCTATAATTGCATAAATCCAGGTCGAGACCCAGTCAACTTTTTTATTTTGTTGGTCTACTTCAGCACCTTTGTTGGATCCAGGTGCCGACTGGTTGACTCCCTGGTCTTCTAATTGATCAGCGGTTGAGCTACTGGACTTTTTTTCATTGTGGATTGCGATTGGATCCTTTCGTCCTCCTAGCTCCTGCTCGCACTAAGTTGCATCTTCAGACCACTATGTCACAGGAGGAAGTGACAGCGGATACAAATACTCATATGGAATACCATCGCTTTTCTGATGAAGAGAGACTGGCCATTTTAGCATTGGGTGGGTCTGTACGCTACACATTTACTTCAGAGGATTCTGACCCGATTGAAGGCCTGAAAAAACAGATCCAGGAATTGACGTTGAAAGAAGTCAATCTCTCCCTACATGTATCAACCCTTATGGAATATCTACGAGTAGAGCGGATTCCAAGAGGTCTCAGAGTCACCCTGACTCCCATCTTTTGTAAGGATGACCCGGAGTTCATAAAAAAGTGGCAGGGAATCCTGAATAAATGCTCCATGGACCTGATGTATTTGACCATACAACATGTCCATTCTAAAATCGATACTATCAGATTGGAAATAGACCGTCTAAAAAATGAACTTTTGTTAAAAGACACTGTGGATCAATATGCACATTTCAAGGTGAAGCTAGAGGATCTGATTAAAGAAACTAAAGAGCTCACTTTGAAAACCAAGTTACAAAAGTTCCAACGAGATGCGCATGATTACGCCAATAATCAGGTTTACACTTAGAGTTTGATCAGGAGAGCACAGCGCAAAGTAAGAAGGGGTTTTGAAGAATCATTACTGAGACCACACAGGAGCCAAGTGGAATCAGACTCTGATGTTGAGCAACCAGGGGGCGCTAGACGTTTTTTCCCCACAGGGGCCTCCGTAGATGCAGGAGGCGGAGGAGACACAGACGTCACGCGCACATCAGCGCCGGGCTCCAAGGATCAGGATTGGAGGAATCCACCGCGTTACAGGGAGAATCATACGGCCAGGCGCCCGCCGCCGGCTGCAACATCAACAAGGATTACAAGGAGTCAACTTCGCAGACAGCACTGATCCCAGATGCCCACTCAGATACTGTGAGTATGCTAAACATGCATCAATTTTCCTATGCACCTAAGGGCGGGGACAGCACTGCATGTACTAGGAATAACGTAACTTTAAGCACAGAACTTCACAGAAGCCAAAATGGGTCGAGAGAGCAGGGTCTGGTTATTAATATCTCGGAAAGGAGTTTTGATCCTGCTGAAATGACTGTCCTTAATAGAGGGTTGAGCTTTGTGCCCAGCTTCTACCAGGAATTCTTTGACATCAAGGTTGATTTATATAAATTTGTACGTAAAAAGGAAATGGAGGTTGTGGCATCATTTAAAAGAGCCAGTAAATGGTTTAAATAGAATCATGGGCGTAGCAATAACCCCTGCGACCCCTGCATTCGCAGGGGGGGCCCAGAGGCTTTGGGGGCCCTTCCTCCTCCCTCTCCCCAACTGAAAGTGCTGAAAACTAGCAAAACACCCTCCCTGTTTTTTCACGAAAACTTTGTGCAGGAATGTGTATAATTTTTTTCCTGCTTCCAGATGCTGCTTCACAGCAAAACACTATCTGCTGCCATTCGCCGGCTCCTGATCACGTGGCCCACATGGGGTTTGGGGACCCATGGTGCCCCATGCTATCATTTTTGCAGGGTGGCCCTATTAAGTCTAGTTACGCCCCTGAATAGAATCACTGCTGATAGTGATCAAGAGATCCCGTTGAGGTTGAGAGGGGCAAGTAAATCTGGGGCACCTATTCAGAATGCAACCTTGGAAGTTTTTGAAAATACAGTATTGCATGCACTTGAAAGAAATTGGGAACATAATAAATATAAATCTGTTCATAATATAACTGCCAAGGAAAGAAATGCACTGAAAAGGTTACAGTTGGAGGATACAGTTACGTTTAAAAAGGCAGATAAAGGAGGTGCCCTGGTGGTCCAGGGGACTAATGATTACGTTACTGAATTAAGGAAGCAGGTTGAAGACACTAGGACCTATACTGCTTTGATGGGGGACCCCTCATTGACTGACTGTTAAATCAGATATTAAAGATCTAGTTGATGACGCCTGTAAAGTGGGATTGATATCAGATAAATTGAAACTTGCATTGATTAAAGAACATTATCGGGTACCTGTGATATACACCCTTCCTAAGGTGCATAAAGACCCTATTCACCCACCAGGTCGCCCGATAGTCTCTGCATCTGACTCATTAATGGAACCATTAGGCATTTATATAGACAGTATATTGCAACCAATCGTTAAAGCTAACCCTCATGGTTTACGGGACACTACAGATTTCCTGAATTCTCTCGACAGGATAGAGGCAATTAATATTTCTTATTTAGTCAGTCTGGATGTTGTCAGCCTATATACGAACATACCTCATGTTGAGGCACTACAATCAATAGGCAAGGCACTTGAATGTAACAAAGATTCGTCCTGCAATATACCCTTATTTATGGATTTGCAAAGTTTGTGTCTTCATTCTAATTACTTCAGGTTACAAAAAGATTTTTTTCTGCAAATACGGGGAGTGCCAATGGGTGCCCCCTATGCGCCAACGTTGTCTAATATTTTTATGGCGAATTTTGAGAAAGAATATATCCTGAATAATGATATTTTTTAGCAATTTGGTACTGCATACTGTCGCTATATTGACGATCTGTTTTTTTGCTGAAGAGGGTCAAAAGAGAGTTTAAATGAATTCGTGGCCATTTTGAATACTCGGCATGACACAATTAAGTTCACTCTTGAGTTTCATGCTAATCACCTGCATTTCCTCGATGTGGACATACATTTAGATGGAGTTGGTTTTTGTACAGATCTTTATAGGAAAAGTACAGATAGGAATAATGCTCTGTTAGCAAGCAGCTGTCATCCTCGGCCTCTATTGAGAGGGCTCCCAAAGAGCCAGTTCATACGAGCAAGACGAATTACGTCAACAGATAAGACCTATTCTAAACAAGCAAAGAGACTTGTGGAGAATTTTACAGCAAGGGGCTATAAAAAAGAGGAGGTTGAACAGACAGCTCAGACAGTGGCGCTACTAGATCGGAGGGCATTAAGACAGAAACGTGATAGCCTGCAACTTGATAGAGGTGTACAATTTATTTCAAAATTTGATAATCATGCTGGACTTGTGAGGAGAAGCATTTTGGACAATTGGAACCTTATTGAGGCAGACCCGGTATTGTCCAAGGTGTTTTTGAGACCCCCATAATTTGTCTATAAAAAAGGCAAAAGCATCAGGGACTTACTGGTGAGAGCTGATGTGAAAAAAACCCCAGTTCAGAGGGACACTTTCATACCTAAAATAAATGGGGGACGTTTCCATGTTTAAGCTGTCAGAATTGCTCAAGTATTATAAAAGGGGACCATATCAGACACCCAATGAGGGGGAATTTGATTAAAATTAATGGCAATTTTTCCTGTGTGACACCTAATGCTATCTATCTGTTAAAATGCCCCTGTGGTATGGGGTATGTGGGGCAGACTTCACGACCTGTATGCATACGGATTAATGAGCACCGTAGTAACATTAGATTGTACAGTAAATATGTGAATGATCCTAACAAAAAAATCGACTCACCTGTG